>NW_028143605.1:0-65000 GCF_977018435.1 Lepisma saccharinum
AGACCTCTACCTTCAATTCGACGTGGTGAAGAAGGAAAGCGGAGACGCGTTTCCCGCAGCAGCAAACTTGATACTTGTGGACAACTTTGTGCCTCACCTGTTCTCGCAGGTGGAGGTGAGGAAACACAACACCATCATCGACAGAATAGATTATCCAGGCATCGCGTCGACGGCAGTGGGAATTTTGAAATTATCCAAAACGGACGCAGCGTACTACCAGGCCGGGGGATTCGAAGCCGGGACCAAAATATCGACGAGAAGTCACACGGTGCTTTTTCCCATGCGTTTGCTTCCGGGATTCTTCTCGGACTACAAGGAGATTATGTGGAAGGGAGGACTGCGCGTTACGTTTCGAAGAGCTGCCAACAACAACGATGCGCTGATGCACTGATGCGACGCAGTTCAACAACATACAGTTCGACATGCCAGATTTCATCGTAGTGCTTTTTCAGACCGGGAGGGACAAAAATCAGGAAAAAGATTCCAGCAAGTTTGACGACTGCAAGATCAAGAATGTTTATCTGAAGAACAGTAGAAACGAAGTGTTTCCGCACGAGAATTACAACCTCGACGTGACCAAAAACGATTACCTCAAACTTTACGAAGCGTTCTCGGCTTACAAACGCGTGACCGAGGGAAGCGTGGACATGTACTACACGCCCAGCGAATTCAAAGCACGGAGACCCATGACCGTCATCAACACATCTAAGAGAAAGAAGGTTGTGGTTAACGATCGAACCAACATCAAGATCGTCTGCGAGTTTCACGATGCCTTGCCCGAGGATATCCTATGTAGTGGAACGTGGAGAGAAACCTTGGTGATTTTTTCGAGTAAGATGTTGGCAACACTGCGAGAAAATAAGGCTTATGTCTTACAAGAGCAAACTATTAAGGCGAGCCTCACCGAGCCTTATTTTCGGTCGCAGAATTCTCCATTTGGGTCTACTAATGTTGCCAACTCACTAGGCCGTATCAATATTGCGCGCTCAAGCATGATTTAATTTTATTATATTTTCAGATTCACCACAAAACAAGGTGTTGACAGGCAGTGCGTATATATATTGTAAGAAGATGTTTTATTATCAACCTCTACTTCTTGCAGTACATCCTGTTGCAGGTTAACAAAGGATTTTTGGTTAGTATATATTTTTTTTCTTAAAACTGTTCGGTTACTCGCTCGTTCCTGGCATCATACACAAAAGTTTTCTCCGCGATGAGGATGACGCTACACAGAGTGTCGGCAGGCAAGGCATCGTGGAACTCGCACACAATCTTGATGTTGGTGCGATCGTTAACAACCACCTGCTTTCTTTTAGATGTGTTGATGAGGAACATGGGTCTGCGAGCTATGAACTCGTTTGGATTGTAGTACACGTCCACGTTACCGGAAGTCACTCGTTTGTAAGCTGTGTACGCCTCGTACAGTTTCAGGTAGTTTTTTTCTGCGATGTTTAGGTTGTAGTTCTCACGTGGGAAAACTTCGTTCCTGCCATTTTTGAGGTAAATGTTCTTAATCTTGCAGTTGTCGAACTGGCTTGAATTTTTCTCCTGATTGTTACCTCTTCCTGTCTGGAAGAGTACGACTGCAAACTCGGGCATGTCGTACCGAATGTTGTTGAATTGCGTGGTTACGTCAAATTCGAAATGATTGCCGGAAGCAGGTTTTTGCACACACTGGTAGCCATAAAACTGAATGGACACTTGAGGATTCTTCAGGATGTCGGCTTTGTACTTGAGAGCATAGTTTGATTCGTATTCTACCACTGGCACGCGCAGCTCCATGGATTTTACAATACACTTGGCAGCGTCGGGTAGTGTGTTGGGAAGCAAGGTAGTCCCGTCAGGGCCCAAAGTGCTGTATCGCATCAGTGCGTCGTTGTCGTTGGCAGCTCTGCGAAAAGTAACACGCAAACCACCCTTCCACATGATCTCCTTGTAGTCCGAGAAGAAACCGGGCAGCAGACGCATGGGAAACAGTACTGTGTGACTTTGAGTTTTGATTTTTGTGCCTGCTTCGAATCCCCCTGCCTGGTAGTATGCTGCATCGGTCTTGGAGAGTTTCAGTGTTCCCACGGCAGTCGAGGTAATCCCGGGGTAGTCAACCCTATCGATGACGGTGCCGTGCTTTCTAACTTCCACCTGCGAGAATAGGTACGGCACAAAATTATCTACGAGTCTTAGGTTTGCGTTGGCAAGAAATGCTTCGCTGTTGTCTCTCTTCACTACATCAAACTTGACGTACAAATCAGCTCTGTGAGGGTGAATGAATCCATCCCCGACGTCCACATCGTATTCTATCTCTCGATTCGCCTCGTTAAGGTTGGCAAACGTGCGACGGTTGGGAGGGAAGGACTGCAACTCGTAACTTTCGATTTGTTCCATCATGGCTATTTATTATATGTTAATCTCCACGACGGCAGTGGTCGCGGCTCCTGCAAAATCAACCACCTCCCTCTTTTTGTTTGTCACTGCTAATTCTATGTTGTCTATGCGATTACGATATACAGGAAAGTATATCGGTGGGGAGGGTGTGTAGATAATTGGCTCCATGAACTCAGAGTTTGGTTTGAACGTAACGATAATACCTGTCTGCTTGTGACTCCCTGTGATGCCGTCAGAGGATTTGGTGATCATATCTTGATTATTTTTTTACAGAGCAGTTCGGGTAGGTTGTTATTTATAGACCCCACCCCAATTTTTTTTTTGTTTTGTGTTCATGGCGATGGTCGTACCTAATGCGGCGACCCGTTCGCCCAGCGAGATGTCTCTGCTGACGAGTCTCCCGAAAGCTGCGTGCTCTAACTTTCTGTCAGCACCATGACGTACATCGAGATCGGTATTGGTATTGTAGGCAATATCGTGATTCTTGCATGCAGCATCCAGGGGATTCACACCCTTGTCGCCTCTCTTTAGTCGCTGTTCGAGTTTGGTACCGGGGCCGCGGTACTGGTAACCTGGCAAGTGCATCTTGAAGGGTAGCTTGTTGATGTTGTCGTTCACGAGACCTCGACCTTCGGCCACGTTCCAAAATTTCGGAGGTAGGGTGTTGATGATTTTGATGAGGTACCCTATGCCTTTGTCGTCATTCACAATGAAGTTGGCAAGCTTGGAGCTAACCATGTCCACAATTCCTACCTTCTCGTTGCGAAAGTTGCTGTTGCCTGCATTCTCCTCTCCTGCAATAACCAACAACCTGTCTATGAGCTTGCGCACGTCGTCAACCCACACAAACTCTTTGGGCAGGTTGTTGTAGAGTTTGACGCCGCTGCCTGTTTTGACCTGGTTCCATATCGGCTTGATGAGGTTCTTGTATTTTTCGCCGCTGCTAGATTTGACGCG
Organism: Lepisma saccharinum; assembly: GCF_977018435.1. Classification (NCBI taxonomy): domain Eukaryota; kingdom Metazoa; phylum Arthropoda; class Insecta; order Zygentoma; family Lepismatidae; genus Lepisma; species Lepisma saccharinum. The sequence goes on from NW_028143605.1 coordinate 3,340, forward strand.
ATTCTGCGTAGCGTCGTTGTTTTGGTACAAGGCATCCGTCATGATCAAAATTTCCTTGTAACTTTGGTAATCTTCGTCTGTGTAATCTCTTGGCTGCTTTTTTGGTGATGAGTTCCCACAGTCCAACCGTACCGGGATACCTGTTCCAGCTGTTTTTCTCACCCAAATTGACTTTCACGTTGTCACCCTCGAACGTGACTTTCGATTTTCCGATTTTCCAAACCACGCCCTCGTTGAGTTCCATGGTTGGGTACAATCCGAAAACCTCGTTTTTCTCGAACTAAACTCAACGACCTGTTGATCAATCAATTTTCGGAACGTTGCTCTTCTTGCTGGAACAGTGACGATTTCAAATTCGCGACGATCGACATGACGAGGAAACCCAACGACGGAAAATACAAAAACAAAATCAACGACTTTCTAAACGTTGCAACATTGTGAGACATGACGAGGAAACCCAACGACGGAAAATACAGAAACAAAATTAACGACTTTCTAAACGTTGCAACGTTGTGAGAAACGTTTCTCACAACGTTGCAACGTTTAGAAAGTCGTTAATTTTGTTTCTGTATTTTCCGTCGTTGGGTTTCCTCGTCATGTCTCACAACGTTGCAACGTTTAGAAAGTCGTTGATTTTGTTTTTGTATTTTCCGTCGTTGGGTTTCCTCGTCATGTCGATCGTCGCGAATTTGAAATCGTCACTGTTCCAGCAAGAAGAGCAACGTTCCGAAAATTGATTGATCAACAGGTCGTTGAGTTTAGTTCGAGAAAAACGAGGTTTTCGGATTGTACCCAACCATGGAACTCAACGAGGGCGTGGTTTGGAAAATCGGAAAATCGAAAGTCACGTTCGAGGGTGACAACGTGAAAGTCAATTTGGGTGAGAAAAACAGCTGGAACAGGTATCCCGGTACGGTTGGACTGTGGGAACTCATCACCAAAAAAGCAGCCAAGAGATTACACAGACGAAGATTACCAAAGTTACAAGGAAATTTTGATCATGACGGATGCCTTGTACCAAAACAACGACGCTACGCAGAATCGCGTCAAATCTAGCAGCGGCGAAAAATACAAGAACCTCATCAAGCCGATATGGAACCAGGTCAAAACAGGCAGCGGCGTCAAACTCTACAACAACCTGCCCAAAGAGTTTGTGTGGGTTGACGACGTGCGCAAGCTCATAGACAGGTTGTTGGTTATTGCAGGAGAGGAGAATGCAGGCAACAGCAACTTTCGCAACGAGAAGGTAGGAATTGTGGACATGGTTAGCTCCAAGCTTGCCAACTTCATTGTGAATGACGACAAAGGCATAGGGTACCTCATCAAAATCATCAACACCCTACCTCCGAAATTTTGGAACGTGGCCGAAGGTCGAGGTCTCGTGAACGACAACATCAACAAGCTACCCTTCAAGATGCACTTGCCAGGTTACCAGTACCGCGGCCCCGGTACCAAACTCGAACAGCGACTAAAGAGAGGCGACAAGGGTGTGAATCCCCTGGATGCTGCATGCAAGAATCACGATATTGCCTACAATACCAATACCGATCTCGATGTACGTCATGGTGCTGACAGAAAGTTAGAGCACGCAGCTTTCGGGAGACTCGTCAGCAGAGACATCTCGCTGGGCGAACGGGTCGCCGCATTAGGTACGACCATCGCCATGAACACAAAACAAAAAAAAAATTGGGGTGGGGTCTATAAATAACAACCTACCCGAACTGCTCTGTAAAAAAATAATCAAGATATGATCACCAAATCCTCTGACGGCATCACAGGGAGTCACAAGCAGACAGGTATTATCGTTACGTTCAAACCAAACTCTGAGTTCATGGAGCCAATTATCTACACACCCTCCCCACCGATATACTTTCCTGTATATCGTAATCGCATAGACAACATAGAATTAGCAGTGACAAACAAAAAGAGGGAGGTGGTTGATTTTGCAGGAGCCGCGACCACTGCCGTCGTGGAGATTAACATATAATAAATAGCCATGATGGAACAAATCGAAAGTTACGAGTTGCAGTCCTTCCCTCCCAACCGTCGCACGTTTGCCAACCTTAACGAGGCGAATCGAGAGATAGAATACGATGTGGACGTCGGGGATGGATTCATTCACCCTCACAGAGCTGATTTGTACGTCAAGTTTGATGTAGTGAAGAGAGACAACAGCGAAGCATTTCTTGCCAACGCAAACCTAAGACTCGTAGATAATTTTGTGCCGTACCTATTCTCGCAGGTGGAAGTTAGAAAGCACGGCACCGTCATCGATAGGGTTGACTACCCCGGGATTACCTCGACTGCCGTGGGAACACTGAAACTCTCCAAGACCGATGCAGCATACTACCAGGCAGGGGGATTCGAAGCAGGCACAAAAATCAAAACTCAAAGTCACACAGTACTGTTTCCCATGCGTCTGCTGCCCGGTTTCTTCTCGGACTACAAGGAGATCATGTGGAAGGGTGGTTTGCGTGTTACTTTTCGCAGAGCTGCCAACGACAACGACGCACTGATGCGATACAGCACTTTGGGCCCTGACGGGACTACCTTGCTTCCCAACACACTACCCGACGCTGCCAAGTGTATTGTAAAATCCATGGAGCTGCGCGTGCCAGTGGTAGAATACGAATCAAACTATGCTCTCAAGTACAAAGCCGACATCCTGAAGAATCCTCAAGTGTCCATTCAGTTTTATGGCTACCAGTGTGTGCAAAAACCTGCTTCCGGCAATCATTTCGAATTTGACGTAACCACGCAATTCAACAACATTCGGTACGACATGCCCGAGTTTGCAGTCGTACTCTTCCAGACAGGAAGAGGTAACAATCAGGAGAAAAATTCAAGCCAGTTCGACAACTGCAAGATTAAGAACATTTACCTCAAAAATGGCAGGAACGAAGTTTTCCCACGTGAGAACTACAACCTAAACATCGCAGAAAAAAACTACCTGAAACTGTACGAGGCGTACACAGCTTACAAACGAGTGACTTCCGGTAACGTGGACGTGTACTACAATCCAAACGAGTTCATAGCTCGCAGACCCATGTTCCTCATCAACACATCTAAAAGAAAGCAGGTGGTTGTTAACGATCGCACCAACATCAAGATTGTGTGCGAGTTCCACGATGCCTTGCCTGCCGACACTCTGTGTAGCGTCATCCTCATCGCGGAGAAAACTTTTGTGTATGATGCCAGGAACGAGCGAGTAACCGAACAGTTTTAAGAAAAAAAATATATACTAACCAAAAATCCTTTGTTAACCTGCAACGCTGTGTCCAGGATGTACTGCAAGAAGTAGAGGTTGATAATAAAACATCTTCTTACAATATATATACGCACTGCCTGTCAACACCTTGTTTTGTGGTCAATCTGAAAATATAATAAAATTAAATCATGCTTGAGCGCGCAATATTGATACGGCCTAGTGAGTTGGCAACATTAGTAGACCCAAATAGAAAATTCTGCGACCGAAAATAAGGCTCGGTGAGGCTCGCCTTAATAGTTTGCTCTTGTAAGGCATAAGCCTTATTTTCTCGCAGTGTTGCCAACATCTTACTCGAAAAAATCACCAAGATTTCTCTCCACGTTCCACTACATAGGATATCCTCGGGCAAGGCATCGTGAAACTCGCAGACGATCTTGATGTTGGTTCGATCGTTGACCACAACCTTCTTTCTCTTAGATGTGTTGATGACGGTCATGGGTCTCCGTGCTTTGAATTCGCTGGGCGTGTAGTACATGTCCACGCTTCCCTCGGTCACGCGTTTGTAAGCCGAGAACGCTTCGTAACGTTTGAGGTAATCGTTTTTGGTCACGTCGAGGTTGTAATTCTCGTGCGGGAACACTTCGTTTCTACTGTTCTTCAGATAAACGTTCTTGATCTTGCAGTCGTCGAACTTGCTGGAATCTTTTTCCTGATTTTTGTCCCTCCCGGTCTGAAAAAGCACTACGATGAAATCTGGCATGTCGAACTGTATGTTGTTGAACTGCGTCGCATCAGTGCATCAGTGCGTCGTTGTTGTTGGCAGCTCTTCGAAACGTAACGCGCAGTCCTCCCTTCCACATAATCTCCTTGTAGTCCGAGAAGAATCCCGGAAGCAAACGCATGGGAAAGAGCACCGTGTGACTTTTCGTCGATATTTTGGTTCCCGCTTCAAATCCTCCTGCCTGATAGTATGCTGCGTCCGTTTTGGATAATTTCAACGTTCCCACAGCCGTCGACATGATGCCTGGATAATCTATTCTGTTGATGACGGTGTTGTGTTTCCTCACCTCCACCTGCGAGAACAGGTGAGGCACGAAGTTGTCCACGAGTATCAAATTTGCTGCTGCGGGAAACGCGTCTCCGCTTTCCTTCTTCACCACGTCGAATTGAAGGTAGAGGTCCGCTCTGTGAGGATGAACAAACCCATCGCCTACGTCTACATCGTATTCGATCTCTCTGTTCGCTTCGTTCAAATTTCCGAACATAGGTTCTATTCATATTTTTACTCATGTATAGACATACATGATGAATCAGCAAACATATTTTTTCTAAGTCTTGCCGTTTCCAAGATAACCCTATTTCCACTCACCATTTTCGATTTCCGAGCATAGGTTCTATTCATATTTTACTCACGTATAGGCGTACGTGATGAATCACCAAACAGATTTCTCCTAAGTCTTACCGTTTCCAAGATAACCCCACTTCCGGTCGCTATTTTCGATTTCCGAACATAGGTTCTATTCATACTTTTTCTCACATATAGGTGTACGTGATGAATCCGCAAACAAATTTCTCCTAAGTTTTACTGTTTCCTAGATAACGCCACTTCCGGTCGCCATTTTGGATTTCCGAACATAGGTTCTATTCATATTTTTTCTCACGTATAGGTGTACGTGAAAAATCCGCAAACAGAATTTTCCTAAGTCTTACCGTTTCCAAGATAATCTCACTTCCGGTCGCCATTTTGGATTTCCGAACATAGGTTCTATTCATACTTTTTCTCACATATAGGCGTACGTGATGAATCCGCAAACAGATTTTTCCTAAGTTTTACTGTTTCCTAGATAACCCCACTTCCGGTCGCCATTTTTGATTTCCGAGCATAGGTTCTATTCATATTTTTACTCACATATAGGCGTACGTGATGAATCCGCAAACAGATTTTTTGCTAAGTCATGAATTGGAGGGTTCTATGACAAACTATATTAATTCTCGTAAGAGAACAGAACGTGTCCTACGGGGCAAGTTAAGGGGGCATGTGCATGGCCAAAGTAGCAGCTGGCCTCTCCCCTTTCAACATGAACTTGGGAGTGGCACGAATTCCACGCCGCCGGAACAGGCATTCTGCCCGGTACGGAAGTTAATGTTTATCGCGGCGTTACAAATCCAGCCGGCTGTACGGAAGCTGATCTTCACGTGTATTTTTCACGAGACACGCTAAACGCCACGTGCATACGCAAGATCATGGCCTTGCGTAAAAAATCAAAAAATTTAAAAACAATAAGACTTTACCGCCGGGCAAACTGCTCGAAATGGACGCCAAACAGAACACGGCTAAATTGATGATGAATAGCATGTATGGTCAGATGTACGAATTGAAAAACATTCCGGAAGAGATTCGCCTGCACGTCAATCAATTTTACGTTCGAAGGCCGTACGGGAAAACCTTTACTTTTTTGGTTGGGCACCACGCCAGGGGGCCAGGAATCCTAAAAAACAACAATTATTATTATTTTGTCTGTTTGCTTGCGTCACAATACGCGCGCGCGCGTGCGTGTGGCAGATCGTTCCCCCGAGAGAGGTTTACAAAGGTCACGATATACGGAGTTGGAAAATTACGATATGACACATTCGCTCGTTACTGTTGCCAGCCATAAATCTCTCTCTCTCTTCATCTTACACCAACGTTGGCATCTCTATTTTTTCTTAGTTGTAAGTAAATTGCCAACACACTCTAGTTAATAATGCTACATATTATACGCACACACGCACGCACATACTATATTACCATCCACCCATATCTCTCTCTCTCTTTTACGGCAGTACATATTTGTTGCCGGCTCTCTTTGTTTAGTATATGTAGGTTGGCAAAAATTGCTTTATGCACTGTAAGGCATGCCTTAAGTAAGGTTGCCAGCTCCTTGCTTTAGGCTAGGTTAGACCAAAAAAAAGCTGTAGGTAGGCTGTCGGTTGTTTAACTCTTCCCTCTCTCTCTTCTCTCTCTTTTTTTTGTAAAAGGCTATGGCAAAAGTACCAGTAGGTTGGCAACCTTGCTTTATGCACTGTAAGGCAAGTCTTAAGTAAAATTGCCAGCTCCTTGCTTTAGGTTAGGTTAGGTTAGGTTAGGTTAGGTTAGGTTAGGTTTGAGTAGGTTAGGTTAGGTTAGGTTTGAGTAGGTTAGGTTAGGTTAGGTTAGAGTAGGTTAGGTTAGGTTAGGTTAGGTTAGGTTAGAGTAGGTTAGGTTAGGTTAGGTTAGGTTAGAGTAGGTTAGGTTAGGTTAGGTTAGGTTAGGTTAGGTTAGGTTAGAGTAGGTTAGGTTAGGTTAGGTTAGGTTAGGTTAGAGTAGGTTAGGGTGGGTGTTGGCAGCTGTTGGTTGTTTAACTCTTCCCTCTCTCTCCTCTTTTTTTTGTAAAAAGCTATGGCAAAAATACCAGTAGGTTGGCAACCTTGTTTTATGCACTGTAAGGCAAGCCTCAAGCAAGATTGCCAGCTCCTTGCTTTAGGCTAGGTTAGACCAAGAAAAAAAAACCTTGGTGATTTTTTTCGAGTAAAATATTGGCAACACTGCGAGAAAATGGAGCTCATGCCTTACAAGAAAACCATTAAGGCGATTTTTATTTGATGACGTTGAACCCGTGTAGTGTTCCCATCCATCCATCTCTCTCTTTTACGGCGGTGCCGGCTCTTTTTGTTTAGTATATGCAGGTTGGCAAAAATTGCTTTATGCACTGTAAAGCAAACCTCAAGCAAGTTGCCAGCCCCTTGCTTTAGGTTAGGTTAGACAAAAAAAAGCTGTAGGTGGGCTGTCGGTTGTTTAACTCTTCCCTCTCTCTTCTTCTCTCTCTTTTTTGTAAAAGGCTATGGTAAAAGTACCAGTAGGTTGGCAACCTTGCTTTAGGTTACGTTAGACCAAAAACCTTGGTGATTTTTTTTGAGTAAGATGTTGGTAATACTGTGTCCGAAAATAGGGGGGGGGTTATGCCTTACAAGAACAAACCATTAAAGCAAGCCCCACCGAGCTTTACTTTCGGGTGTAGTGTTGCCAACACTGCGAGAAAAAAGTTGCCTGCTCCTTGCTTTAGGTTAGGTTACCCCAAAAACCTTGGTGATTTTTTCGAGTGAGAAGCTGGTAACACTGCGAGAAAAAGGTTGCCAGCTCCTTGTTTTAGGTTAGGTTACCCCAAAAACCTTGGTGCTTTTTTCAAGTAAGAAGCTGGCAACACTGCGCCATCAAATAGAGCTCATGCCTTACAAGAAAAATCCATTAAGGCAAGCTCACCACTTCAGCTCACCACAAGAGGACGTTCAACCGGGTTGATTGCACTACTTTAATGCACTGGTGGCGTTCTAACTGTTCACTTCCAAAACCCGTATACACTGGTACGGAACTGCAACGGCAGATAACAACATGCCAACGTGTTAAACCGCGACAATTGGACCACAACACTCCTCCTCAAGCAGTATTATTATTTCCTTTCAGTGATCGGCGAAAGTCGGTTGCCTTTGTTCTACATTTACAAACGATGCCGGCTTCCACAACAATAACAAGTACATATACTGCCACTAGACGATAAGCTGCGCGGCTTTTTCTTTTGCTATGAACCAGGGCTGGCGCTAGTCATTTTGCCTCCCTGGGCGGTGGCGGTAGATGCCGCTCCATTTCGAACCCCCCCTCCCTCGCCATTACGCAGCAACGGAAAATTGAAAATCAATATATTCCTAAGTAAAACATCAAAATATAAAATTAATAATGAGACTTCTTATGCTATTTCAATACTATTAAGCGCAAAAGAATATCTCGCTCGACCACAGTTTTTAATAGGTTTATTTTTTCTTCTCTTCAAATTTTGCCGCTCTGGGCGGTGGTACGGTTCGCCCTCCCCTTCCGCCGGCCCTGCTATGAACTTGGTCACCCATCAAAGCATGGCAATTTTAACACAGAAAACAATATGCATCGCATTAAGCAGCAAAAATGACAGCCTCCTCTTCCTCCACCTAAATCCCATCTTTCACAGCAAACGTCGCAAACTCTCTTGACTTCCCTCAAAATGTATGTCCGCCTGTAATTTGACATGCAATTTTTTCAATGTCGGCACTTCATTTTCACGCAGAGCGTAGTTGTATATGCGCCTACGGATAACGTTTTCATCGAAAGCGTCCACTGACGATTTGGTCGCTGGTCTTTGTCGTTCTTTCCCGGGAGTGTAGAATGACGTGGAGGGGCCTTCTGACATCTCAAGAGATTGTCTTTCGTTCATGATAGCCCTGATTGTTCGGGAACTCTAGTCGCAGCCGCTGCTCTCTTGCCAAAATGCTGTATTGGGATGCTAACACCTTGACTGGCTTCCTCCTTCATGAACTCGTGCATGTTGCTTAGAATTTCCCGAGCTTGGCTATGCAAGGTTTTTGATTTCAACTTTGACAGAACTGGAGGCATTATGGAATTTAACGTTCATTAACAAACACACACTTTCACATACACACACGCAATGCACGCACACAACGTCAAACCGGTAAAATACTTAGTATAAAATAAAAATATGGTGCTTCCAATCCAACAAAACTCACCGTCATTTTACCTGCCGTTCCCCTTCCGTGACAGAAATAGTGCTTCATTATTACAGTTGGCAACACTAGTTAATAGCTAGCCAATGAACATGCACTGCATAAAAGAAGCAACCACTACGCCGTGCTATATTGCCACATTACCGTCCCTGCCGAACGGTGTGAACCGCGAGCTGGAGCGCTATTCAATTGTTTTCAATGATGTTTGTGCGAGTGTGTCCAGGAATGGAATGACAATATGGCAACAATAGCGAAGGTTTTCGAGCAGGGTAGAACACGTGATACTAAGAGAGAGGGAGACGAAACGAAAATTGGTATCTGCGCAACGGCAAATTTATGTGTGTTGTACTCTACCTATCCGGGTATCAGAACATAAGGTTGCTCAAGTGTTGTGCGATAAGTGAGACCTGTAAAGCACGGATTAATTGACACAGATTCAATTAAAAACAGAGTTGCCTAACAAAAAAAAATATCACAGACTATAAAATATCTACCACCAAAATGTGTTTTAAACACTTGTAAAAATAACATGTTTAAAACACATTGTTTTAAACGTTTAAAACTTTTGTAAAAAACAAAGCCGTGTGTTTTAAACGTTTAAAACAAAGTGTTTTAAACACTTTTATTTTAAACATGCCAACCCTGCCTGGGACATCTGACCAGAAAGCGATTAAGCCATAGAGGAGTTAGGGAGTAGAGGATTACCCCACATTTATACCTCGCTGCGCTTTGAAATTGCATTTCCATCGGTGGCCAGTAGATGGTGCGGCCGTCTTCTTTTGCTGTTTCCAGCACAAATTGGAAGGAGAGCTCTTTCGGTGACAGTCACGTGGGTTTCAAACGTCCTTATTGGTCAGATCTCTTGTATCCCATCAAGGCTGTTACCAATGGCAAAGGCTTTCTTTTTCGCTGGTTCCCTTCCAAGCACCGCTGTTAGGGGTGGGGTGAAGGGATGGGATGGGTGATGCGTTTCCGCCACCGCAAAGTTCTTCGGAATCTTTTACTCGAAAGTAAGGTTGCCTTTCCTATGCACTTAACAGATTCTTTGAGTGTTTATTTGAAGGCGAAATTGGGAATGTAAAATGTAGGCATTTTCAACTGGCGCCTGAATTTTCAAATTCAGTTCTCAAAAAACTTTTTTAAAAAATATTTCAACTTCGCTTGTGGAAATTTTCATTACCACTTTTGAAATAACGAGTACAGTGTGTGGGCCTCCCCGATGGCTCAGTGGTAGCGTCGTCGCCTTGTAATCAAGGGGTTCCGGGTTCGATACTCGGTGGAGCTACAAGTGGATCGGATCCCACTTTAAACTGTAGGTCTAGTCCCGATTGGCCTGAGCAAAAAGAAAAAATAATAGCTCATAACTGAAGTACAAACGGGGGGCGGCGAATTCCATGCACCGGCGCAACAATCATTTCTTGACTGCAACAATCTTTACTCGGCCTTGCCGCACAAGAAATGAAAATGAACTGAATAGCGTGAAATTCAAATAATTTTTGTTTCACTTTGCTCGAAATAAAATCGTTTCTTTAAGATAGGGTGACCATTCGTCTCGTTTTGACCGGGAGAGTCCCGTTTCATAGGCGTGTCCCAGTTGTCCCGTCGATATTATACAAGAAACACTATTTGTCCCGTTTTTTAAAAGTCTAGGAATTAGCTTGAAAACCAAGTCTAAATTTGAGAGATTCTTAAAAAGAATGACTTTCTGTGTCTTGGCGGAAATTCAAATGTCAAATCCCGCGTTTTGTGTTAGATATTAATATGTGATGCAACTTTTTCGGGGAGCTTTATTAACGGTTAGTAAAGAATAAAGTTGTTCTCAAGAAGATTGGTCCTTCTGCAAAATACTTCTGGCATAGTAGTCATACCGAGATTATAAAAATTAATAGCTCTTGACAACGAGAGATCATATTTTACATAGATATTGTTCATGATGTATCATTTATGTGATCCATACTATAATAAATAATATAAAAGGTAAAGTGCTCCCCTGTGCTTTGCACCACACCATGAAGGCGTATCTCGGCCGAAGCTTGGAGTGATGTGATCAGCACCACGCCCCTGGCCGCATTTACCTCCCAGAGTTTCCTCCAGGTATCCACTTTATACAACACTGGGCGAGCGCCGGAGCCGCATAAACAGGTGGAAAAAGTCCCGGTTGTCTCAGCCGGGGATCGAACCCGGGCCTCTCGCATGGTAGTCAGACGCCATACCGACTTTTTTATATATAAAATAAAGAAATTCCCCTATTCGGTGGTATCCCCCGTCATTCACACACATTTTCTCAACATTCGTACATATCAGTTTTTCTCTATATTCTCGGTTTTCTAAATTTACGGACAACACAAACATCCAAGTCCTAGCCGGGATTCGAACCCGGGACCACTATGCTAACCACTCCTCCACGGAGGCCGACCACCGACCGAGCTACAGCGGTTACTATAAATAATAATAATAATACGTTAATGACAATAATTTTATAGCTAATTAGGCCTAACCAATTTTTCAGGAGGGAGTAAAGTGACCTTTGGGTCAAAATATTATGGTCACCCTACTTTAAGAGCAACATCAAATCGTACTTGACCATGTTTTTATGTTTAAATTTTTGCAGCTTTTAAAAATTAAGATACACTATTGATGAAATCCTACGAGCAATATTTGTATTTTCCTCAACCACTACAAATTTTTAATTCACCATGCTCCAAAAAACTTGTAAAATTATTGCTTTTTTATTTTGTTAATTTTTTATTTTTTTTGAAGAGTGACAATTGTCAATTCAACCTGTATGTGGAGTGAGTTGACGATATGTTCGGGGTCAGTTGACAATACTTGTAATTTTACCTTTGAAATGGTTTGGCATATTTTATTTCAAACAATATACTGCCTTAAAATTACACATTACAAAAATGTGATGTAATGAACAGCATAATATGTAACATAAATGTAAGAAAACTAGGGTGCGGAATCCCGGGGGGACGGGGGAATTCCTCCCACCAACGATCTTGTCTTGAAATTCCCCCCTCCCCCCACAAAAATTCTTCCAACGGGGGAAGAGTTTTTGTTTTAACAACAAATATAAACAATTAGTTTGAGATTCGAATATACATGACTGGAATAATATCGAGAACATACAAAAAGAACGGACAACAAAGAGCCTCACCTCTAAGGACACTAAACCCAGCAATCCCCTGAACACAGAAATTGGACCGACTTGTTACTTCTTCTCCATTTCTCATCGTCTTTCGTTAGCAACCACGAAGTACATAGATATATTAATAAAACACGTAATAGCATTTATATGTGAATTTTATACATGAAACTATTATCATCTGAATATATCTTATTTTTATCCCTCCTCCCTTATGCACATCATTGTTCATCTATTTGCAATTATACATTTTGAATGAAAGACAGTCGATATAATATATTGTATATATTATAAAATAATTTGAGACATTTAATGACATTATCTATATAAATATGGGTCGGGTCATTCATTCCATGTCAAATCAGGGAGGAGTTGACCCTAATAGTCACGATGTTGATGATATTTCGGACACAGCTTTGCTTTGCTCCAAAACCTGTGAAAGGATTTTGCTGAAATATGATTATTACGAATTATATGAGGGTTGTTCAAAATGTCAGTTTTGAGCATCATGCTCTTTTCAATTAAGTATATCTCGGGAAGGAACGAAGATACAGAAGCGTTCTTGAGCTCGTTGTAAAGGGGAAAAACGGTTGCATATTATGAGATGATAAAATGTTGAAACTTTGTAAAATTTGAACACACTGTTCAAATGTTCAAATTTCAAGTTTGAACAGCTCAAAACATCCCCTCATCGATTTTTCTCATTTTTGAATATTTTTAACTACTATCCTTCCTCTTCATACTAATAAAGTTTAATCGAGGTTTTTTTTATATAAGAGAGAAAAATGAATTTGAAATTTGTCCTGCATCAGCAATGAACTGAGCTATAATGAGACTTTTCATTTGTGTCGCGCTAGAGGATATACATACGTACTGTTCAGGGACAGATGATATTCCTCTTGATAATTGCCTTTATTTTGTGCTGTTATTGCTAATTTATACGTTACTGTTTTCATATTTTTAGCCGCGTTCATGGGGACGAGATGTGGAGTGTTGTGAAAACTTCTGTGTTAGCCAAAAAAAAATAAGTTGAAAACGACGAATGATGGGAATGATTCCGTAAAAGATGGATTTTGGTCAGTTGTTAGACCTCTACTAGAAGAAAAAAAATCTAGAGATGTTGGATGTACAATGCTAATAATTCGAGAACTATGTAAACTAAAAACTGTTTAAATAATAATAATAATTTGTGGTTCTGTGGTGCAAAGTTGTAATATTTATAAATACTGTACTTTCTATCCCAGAACACAAAACATATATAAATGTCATATATTACGCGCAAGGTAAATTAGAACACAGCAATGTTTACGATATTGCTACATGGTGTTGGAAATATGATTGTATAAATTTACGAAAATACATGTTACTGGCTATTTACACGACACGACAATATAAATATATAAGAATTAAGAAATGAAAAATTCAAATAGTTACCACAGTACAGTAATAATAGAAATAATAATAATAATATATCTTTATTGCGGGCGAGGTTCAGCGTACACTGTTCTCTCAAAATCGAATGTATTTCGTAAGGCATTAAAGTCCCGTAGGAGAAGGTTCCATGCTTTCTCCTCCTTTTGTGTTGTGCCGTCAGTTCTTTTTTAATATCATTATTTCTTTACACTCCACTACATCCTTGTACATATTGACAAGGTTGATTAGTACATCTCTCAAATTCAGAGAAGTTTGCAGCCCGAATTATCTTCTTCTCCTACATGTTGATACTTTACCACATCACATTACTCTATGGAGTTCTTGGTTGTGATTTGTGTTAGCCAACCAATCAGGTATAGCCTTACAAATTAATCTCGGATCAGTTGAACGGAATCTCCTGAACGTCGTTTTTCGTTGGTGCAATGCAAATCCTTAAACCAAGTTCATTTATTGTGGATTATAATTGATCTCGTTCATCTGAACTTCGAAATAATTGGAGTTGGTGAGCGCGGCCATGAGTCATTGCCCCCCCCCCCCCAAAAGTTTGTCCTGCTATTAAACAAACAGGAAAACGGAAGCACTTAATGAACAAAGTTTTGAGACCACTTTCTGATAACGTCACTGTTCAATGCCTGAGCAGAATTTCTTGCCTTAGGGTTTATACTGATGGAACAAGGTCTTGCCCATTCTGATTCAATATTCAATACAATTTGATTGTAAAGCAGGGGTATAGATAACAAAATTATTCATGGTGTCTGCCAGTCAAGAAAGTCATGGTAGTCAAGAAAAAGTAAATATATTAACAAGTAGGTAAAGAAGACAATAAAAAGGCAATAAATTATTCTTGTGGTCAAGAAGTTTTGCTATCATAATGAAAAACTAAATATGCTGACCAAGGCAGTAATTTATTTTATTAAAAACATAAACTAACGTAACGTTTCAACCTTCTAGCAAGGTCTTCTTCAGACTCTGTATCAAGTACAAAAGTAACCAGATACAACAAGAAGGGTAATATATATACACAAACATTACTCCCTCCAGACTATTTAGAAAGTTGTTTGGAACTTTCTAGCAGATGACTTTCACTTTCCAACTTTACTTTCACCTAAAAGGCTAAACACAATTACTTCCATATAGAATGTGGTTGGACTTTTTAATCTCACGCTCTTTTCCCTTCATTTTTCTTCCTTCTCCTCTCCTCTTTTTCTCTTGTCCTTTCCACTCTTTCCAACATCTTCTTCCATTCTTTGTTTAACTTCAGTCCCCCATTCCAGTTCATTGTGTCTTCTTCGCCTTTCTTCTCTATTTCCTTGGCTTCCTTCCATTTTCTCACTAGCATTCTCTTCTCCCTTCCTATTTGCTTAGCCTCATCCCACTCTATGTCATGTCCTGTTTCTCTCGTGTGTTTAAATATTGCATTTCTCTCTCTCTCTCTTAAGTCGTACATCATCCCTATGTTGTTTCAACCTGTCTTTCAGCCTTTTTTTCGTTTCTCCTATGTACACACTCTGACATTCTTTTGTACTTGATACAGAGTCTGAAGAAGACCTTGCTAGAAGGTTGAAACGTTACGTTAGTTTATGTTTTTAATAAAATAAATTACTGCCTTGGTCAGCATATTTAGTTTTTCATAATCATGGAAACAAGGCTTAATGGAGTTATATCATAATGACTGATTGGTTGATTTAGTTTATTTTACTTCACTTTTTTCTGTCCCTTTGGCTAATTGCGAAGATGAGGATGAATGGTGGTAAGATAAGATGGATGAAGAGACAGTCACAAACATATAGGGACAACCGACACAAGCCCCACATGAGTAGACGCCAAAGCCTCGCTTATCTGCCAAACACAGTTCAGGCTCTTTAGTAGGGTTTTTCATTAAATAAATATTTATTTTCTTAATTACTAATTTTCAACTTTACCTAAGTAGCGGTCGAATAAATAGACATTAAGAAAAACGGAAAAAGGTATAGAAAAGTCCAGAAAAAGTCAAGAATTCTGGATGTGTTATTTTGGTAGACACCCTGGACACTACTCAAGATGAAACTTCTCGAACCATTTTCAATTACGGTAACTGCTGAATATTTGTTTGCCATTATAGGTCATAATTCAAATGTTGAGAGAGTACTTTCATTACCATCAGGACAACAGACTCACGAGAGAAATTATTTATTCATGAAGTCTGTAAAATGTTTGTTTGGTACTGGTCCCTATAATTTCAAAGAGTTTGACTGTCCACTCTAACATAAATATAGTTTGGCTAAACCTGAAATTTTGATAAAGATTGTCTCCTCTGAGAAGTACCGCTTAAATCATGTATTGAGAGGTGCATTGATTAGTATGATTGCAAGTTTTGAAATTTTGCATTTAAAAATTCATTAAGAATTAATTTTTTTAACCTTTAGTCCGCCGCCGTAACACATATGTTACAAAAAAAGTATGTCCCTTGTAGCCGCTGTAACACATATGTTACAAACAGCTTTAGATACAATTATCGAGGGTTTGCCACACTTATATTTGTATATTGAGGTTGAAACACTGACAGTTCGCTCGGGAACATGTTTTGCAATTGTGTTTACGAAAATTCCAACTCCCCCCCCCCCTCCTTCAAGGAGACTTCAGATCGAAGCGACAAGTGGCAGGCGACAACCGACAAGCAACACTGGCATGGACGTCAGCAGGGTTTCTTCCGGACATATTTCCACAAGGAGCCGAATCAACACAAGATGCAAGTGCGAACGACAGAAAGCAAAAGTTCGGGTTTTCTCCCCAAAGTAGCTGGAGAAGAGGGGGTAAACTCCACATTTCTATGATTTTTTTCATTGAAATTCGGGGGATGCAGCCCCCGCCCGTAACCCCCCCACGGTTGGGACATCCAAATTTTACATGGTTGCATGCACACACTGATGTTCTACCTGCAAAACAAAAGTTATCCGAAGTAGATTGGTCCCATAGTGTCAGTTATATAACAATTTTATGAATAATATGCAAATTGGCTAAAATTCGCTAGAGTTTTACGTTTTGCCTTATTATTCAAATTGTATTGCACCCACGAACATGAATCAAGTTTCATTCTGTTGCAGAAGGTCCATTCTTTGAACAAAAAGCAAATGTTCAGGTTTTCTCCCCAAAGTAGCTGGAGAAGAGGGGGCAAACTCCACATTTTTATGTTTTTTTCATTGAAATTCGGGGGATGTAGCCCCTGCCCGGAAGCCCCTCGCGGTTGGGGTATCCAAATTTTACATGGTTGCATGTACCGATGTATTATCTGAAAAACAAAAGTTATCCGAAGTAGATTGGTCCCATAGTGCCAGAGTTATAACAATGTTATGAATAATATGCAAATTGGCTAAAATTCGCTGTTTTGAGGAAAAAAAACAGAGTTTTACGTTTTGCCTTATTATTCAAATTGTATTGCACCCACGAACAATAATCAAGTTTCGTTCTGTTGCGGAAGGTCCATTCTTTGAAAAAAAGCAAAAGTTCCAGTTTTCTCCCCAAAGTAGTTGGAGAAGAGGGGGCAAACTCCTCATTTTTATGTTTTTTTCATTGAAATTTGGTGGATGCAGCCCCCTCCCGTAACCCCCCCGCGGTTGGGGCATCCAAATTTTACATGGTTGCATGCACCGATGTATTATCTGCAAAACAAAAGTTATCCGAAGTAGATTGGTCCCATAGTGCCAGAGTTATTACGATTTTTCTCCATTATGTATACGAATTCAAATGTCGCGCTCAAAGCCTCGGCCACACTGGGCTTACTTTCGTCAGACCGCGCGGCGTACTAAGGGTCTGAAAAGTGTCACTTTTCAACTACTTTCTAAAGTGTTCTATAGAAATATCTATTATTTATTGAGAATGTTTTGTGTCCTACCTACATTTTGGATAGCATGTCCTACATTTCCCTTACAGCGATCTGCTAAGTGCTAACCCTAGCCACACGTATGTGTTTAGTCAGTACCACTTGCACCTTACCATCAGGTTTGCCATGAACAGCGAGTATGCCAATAGTTGGGGTGATGAATGATGAATGAGCTATATTACCCGTAGTACGATCCCACGTGGCAGTAGCGAAGCGTAGTCTTACGAAGGAGGCAAGCAATGTTTCAGTACAACAAAACATGTAGTACAATGGCACGCCAAGAGGGGGATTAAAGGTTTATAGCCTCATTGGCCCGGTCGCTGGATTTGTCAAAATATCATAATAAAGTGACGGTTCTAAAAATAAACCATATGATCCTCAAACGTCACATTTACTTTCGAAATTCCAGGTAACGTTATTCGTATGGTAGTAAACGTCTTACATATGCAAACTTTCCGCATACGACTAAAGGGGTACGTAATTTCTTATTTATTTATTAGTACTTTTATTTGTTCATTATTTTTTAATGTGGGCAAACGGTGACCAAACGGATTTAGGTAAAATAACTCATTTATTTAATTTACACTGCGTGATTGTAATTTAGGATTTGTGGGCACCCTAAAAATCGCATTCGGAGTCAAACATTACAATAAAAAGTTAAACACAAACTTTAAAAATTTCATTTCAAACCAAAGAAACACATGCATGGACGATGTACTCACCACAATAAATTCCAAACTCCTTTGCATATATAGGAAATTTCCCGCTATCGAACAATTCATTAAATCTTAGGGCCTCAAGGTTCTCAAAACGTGAAGACACTCCCATGCTCTTTCCACAACTGGAAAGCATCCACGCAAGATCACTTTGGAAATCTCTGAAACGACCGAAAGTGATACCAACCTATTTCCTTAATTTTATCCTTCATGGGAAGGAAGTGGAATCAGAATCATTACAGCAGAAAGAGTATATACATAATATTTAAGTAATAAAGTGTCACACAGAGGCGGGGCCGGGGCCGGGGGAGGGTTGGCCCCCCTTTGGCCCAGTATTCCTAAGAAAAGGAAAGTCAAAGGCAGGAAAAGATGACAAAATGAGGAGACTACTACAAGAAATCCTGGGAGCACCACTTGTGTCATAATAATAAAACTTAAAACATGTTCCTGTGTTCATAATGTGTACAATGTATACGATTGAATTGTGCTGTGTAAATATCAGTAGAGAGTTCTTTTTAGATAGCTTTATTTTCACCCCAAGTTTTATTCAAAAGCAGTCAATTTATTGAATGTGGTTGTAAAATTTGTGAAACAGCTCACTTGAATTAGGTGTAAATAATTTGGCAGTTGCAAACACTGGTGCGGTCAACACTTTTGACGTAGCCTAATTTGAGCTGGACCGAGCTGGACACAGGGTGCAGACCAAGGTCCGTCGAATCTTCCCTCCCTCCCTGGGGAAACTCTTCACGGTGGTGCAGACATTTCACTTCCTGAAACACAAACCCCCGCCCTTTACCATCTCGCCCGAACTCCCAATATCCATTTTTTTACGCGTTTTACAATTCGCGAAATCTAAAATAAATTGTAATATAAAATGATATATATATGGAATTTAGAACAATGATAATAACTTATTTTATGACTAAGAATTATTTTTATATTCGCGATCTTGTTTACGTGTTCATGAAGACACAAATTCTTTACTCGTAGTTTTTGGTGGCAATATATCCTTCTGCTTTCGGTTGAGCTCTGCTATTTTCGGGAATCACGCAAGCTCAGCAAGCAGAGCTTTTGGTATAAGCGTTGTGGACGGGTTCCACTCGAATTTCACGCTTCGCCATGTGACTCCTTCGGGTGCGTTATATTCCCGCAGAGCAGCCGCAAGCATTGAGGCTGGTGCTTGCTACAGAGCTGCTGAGGGAGTTTGCGGCCGTAATTTTTCGCGAAATCGAGTGCGATGGAAACGAAATAAGGCTAAAACATTAAGTACATTAAATGATATTCGAATAATGCAAGCAGTGCTTGCATTGCTTGTACTATATCTTCGCCTCTGCCACGTGGTGATAGATGTGGGATATTAATTTATTTCAATTCGAAATAAGTGAAAATTGGAACGATAGGCAATGATACGAATGTAAGTGGTTTTCACGTTATGTAAGAAATCATCTTTTAAAATAAAGACAAGTCTTGTCTTCCCCTGTAAAATAGAGACAAGTCTTCCTGTACTTTTAGAATTTTCTCGATTGTAACTATCAAATAAATTATGCGACAGAATATTATTTGGAATAAAAATTATAGCCTAATTTATAAGCGTTAAACTGATATAACTTTTAATGTATTTAATCAAAGAATCGCCATAAGATGTGTCTCCAAATAGAGGACTCGTACCCACAATCTTGATCACTGTCCAGCGGCTAAGTCTCTAATGATTGACGAATTGTTACACTTTTTGATAAAAGCAAGAGACTTGGTAGTATAATTGTTATGCCATTTAAGGAATTTTCAGTCGAGGAGCCAATCGCTATGTGCGTGCCGATGCCTCCCATGTTCAAAATAGTCCACCGTATTAGATTTATTTTGGTTTGATATTTCTCGGGAACGGTGACGCCTATGAATGTCTGGTTCTCTCAGAAGTGCTCCAAATAGTATAAACTTTCACACTAAATCAATAAATCTATTTTTAAAAAATAAACGATTATTTTGTGAAATACTCATTTTTAAAGTATTTTGTGAGAATAACTGCATATTGAAAATTTTGTTGATGGTTATGTTCTTACATTTTCAGTCATATAAATTAGAGCTCATTTCAACATCTCGAATTGAGGTCTCAAGCAATAAAATTTTGTATAACTGTCATTTGTCCAGTAACTTTATAAATATAAAAATAGTATTTTAAGAGGAAATCATGCCCCTTGCCCGAGCGCGACCGTCTCCCCCTCCCTTTCCTAGAAAGACGAGTTTTCCCCGTTTATTTGTAAAAGAAGTAATCAATTCCACTCCTCGGTAACTATTGGACTTAATAATTTTTATGGGACACTTTTTAAAGGTTTATTTCATAATCTATTCACTCAAATTCTCTGTAGCAATAATGATTTCATACTTGATTTTAATTATATTGAGTTTGGCAACAGCCTACAATTGCCTCACTAAATGGTCGGCTTCTCACTTTCCGATTCCGAGGGTAAACAAAACAGGTTTCGAGAATCGACGGGACCGAGCGGGCAATGGTTTCTAGTGTTTCGCCCGATGGGAGGGATTGAGAGAGAGGGGAGGGGGGAGTGAACTGCCTCCTCCAGAATAAATAGCCTCGGCCTTTTACTATAGCCATGCAAGGAATATAGATGTATTTTAGGAAGAGCATTCCGAGACACGAAGCTCTATCATTGGCCAGAAGCCGCAACGAGCTCTGACGTGACCAAGGGGATCTGTCAAGTGGCGAGGCTCGCGTAGCAATGGAAGCTTACGGGAAATATTTTCATTTTTAATTGTCCATATCTTGGTTCTATTAATCATTTGCGGCAGAATAATAAGCAAAACGCAAGGAATAAGACCTAGGCAATAATATGAAGAAGTTTACAGCACGCAATTACAATAAATGGCGTTATACAAATCAAACAAAAAGTAATCACGACTATCCTCTTATATCGCCCCTACATTGAAATCTGAAGTTGCGTATGGGTAAATAAATACAATTTTACGTATTAAATATTTCGCTACCACACCAATACTTATTATCCTTCATACCATCAAATTTTCACAGATGTTTGTTATTAATAATTTGTTCATTATAAATTATATTAGGCTGTCGCTGTTGTTATATGACGTCGCTTTTCTACGTATTTAGGGTAACCGCAACAATAAAAATTAATGATGAAATGATAAATTTGATGGGAGCGTAGGCTAGATGAGTGTGGCGAGCACTGGTGTACGCAGGGGGGCTTAAGGTGCTGCAGCCCGCCAAAATTCTTAGAAAATAAAAAAAATCAAATGAAGACAGTAATGAAGTAAAAAAAAACAACTTTAAAATGACCCCCGATAATCTTTTTTGTGTTTGAATAACTTTTAAAACGAAGGATTAAAATGGTAATTGGAGCTCGTATCTAATGAAAATAGAACAGTGACAACGGGATATCAGCGAAATTGATTTTCGGCGATACATTCTATGAATCAATCTCATTCTGTTGAGTGAAGGTTAGATTCATGGCACTGAACCCTCGTACAATTTGAATTGAATTAACATAATCCTTGAGTGAGGTGGTAATGGGTTTTGGATATCTTTTTTTTGTAGATGTGAAAATCTTTAACTAGTGATGCACACATGCTTTCGCTTACATTAAGGTTTACACTATGGTAAAATTGCAGAGATATTCTACCTAAAATGATTTGTGTTTAAAATACCGTAACATCAAAATATGTTTTTTTTAAAATTAATAAATAAATAATAAATGGATAAAATGCAATGTCGTTGGAAAGCGTAATCCCTTAATAAATTCAAAGAAACTCGTGCCAGCTCGATGGCGAATTTGGTCAACCGCGTGTTTGACTTCGAATCCCATCACTGAAGTTCCCGACTTGGAGTCACGTCGTGGGCATTTATGTTCTTTGTGCCTGCTCTTTCATCAATTTTATGTGATCAACACTCATCGCCGCGATTAACCAAAAGAGGTAAAAAAGTGACGTCAAATAACAAATACATGAACAATAGGCCTGGCCTCTGTCTTGGTTTAGCAATGTGATTTGTTAATCACTATACGGTGGAGGCCGGGGCGGAAATAAATATCAGTAAGAATAAAAATTCATTACAACTTACCCTTCCTGGAGACTTATGATTTTGAAGACGATGCTACCCACTGTCGTCTTTTTCTCGCTGGACTTGCTTCCATGGACTTGAGTTTCATTAGTTTATTCAAATGTCGAATTCTAATAAAAGTTCTTGTTCTGACATACAGGGAAATAATCTTTTCGTTAACTTCAGGAAATTTTGACTGAAGTACTGTCTTTAGAGTGTCCATAACTTTATGTTGCTTGGAAACAGTTGACCCATGGAAGGATGCAAACACAATCTCAAATTGAATAACTTTTTCCATATCCGAACCACTACGTGCCTCCACCGGGTACCGAACCCGGAATCCCTCGATTATAAGGCGATGACGCCACCACTACGCCATCGGGGAGCACAAGAATGTTTACCTTTGGCACGTTTATTCATGGTACAGACACCGAATACACGTAATACGACCTAAAATTACTCGCTTTAATACTCGTATTCAAGACAAACAGCACAAGCACTTCTGTAAACGAATACCTGATCGCTACTACTGGACCTGCAGATTTTTCTGACATCTGGGAGAGATCTGTGCCTCGAAGTTGGCTTATACCGAACAATGAAAGTCATGTCGCTTTCGGAAACTGGAAGCAATTACTTTCCATTTGAATGTTCCTAACTGCAGGTATGAACCCCCTCGGTGTACGTCAAATCGTCTATCGTATATCCCTTACCTGGAGAAATCGTTAGCGTAACGCTCTATGAACTCGGAAGCGAACCTTGGTTGAGGCATGTGTGTGTATCATTGTGTGTCTTATCTATTTCATCTTTCATTTTCATTTCATTGCCCTAGTTTGCTCTATATGTCAAAAAGCGACGTGAAATATTAAAACAGATTGATTGAATTGGCGTTTTAAGTCCAGTTTATGCACATTGAGGCTAATTGGGACTGTACCTTCAGTTTAAAGTGGGATCCGAGCCACTATGTGCCTCCACCGGGTACCGAACCCGGGATCCCTCGATTATAATTCGATGACGCCACCACTACGCCATCCGGGAAGCCCTCAAAATAGAAATAGATGAGAACGTTCATTGGTTCAGTAACTATCTCGCTCCCCAGCGAAGGTTTAAGGCTCGAATCCCGCCTGGACATTGTGTCCCTTTGCGGGTGTCCATCTATTTCATCTATTCATTACTCATCCTCGCCTTCCAATTAGGTAAAAGTTACAGGAAAGCAACCCAAAAATAAGAAGAAAATATTTGCCTCGTAATGACGCAATTTGACAAGGACGCCCGCAAGATTTTTTCACAGGAGAGGCAGCAGTGCTCAAAGAGGGAAAGGTTTTGGAATGCTATCTGTCTAGTTAAGAAAATCCTCTTAAAGAAAATTCCCCCACTAGGATAAATTGCATAGACATCCTCCGCCCACTACATTTTCTCTATGATTTTGGAATATACTCGTACTTATTATGTTATGCAGCAGTAACTTCAATTAATTCTTGTCAACAATAAGTCGCCCCTGCAAAGAAGTTGCTGAAATTCTACTGCTGGAAATTTTTAAAATACAACACTACCTGAATATATGTACAATATATTGACATAATTTGATGCATGTTTCTTCCGTATCAAAAAAAAAAACACTACGTGTTAAATAAAAATTAAATAAGAAGGATACTGTTATAGAAATTCGTATTATTGAACTGATCGCAATATTTGCATTCATACGGCTTAGAAGTTTATTATTGCGTAACTGTAACTTCATAATAATAATAGTTTTACTCACACACACACAACACCGACATTTTGGAGCTTCCCGTGGATGCAACTCGACAGGACCC
The DNA here is from genome assembly GCF_977018435.1 of Lepisma saccharinum. NCBI lineage: Eukaryota > Metazoa > Arthropoda > Insecta > Zygentoma > Lepismatidae > Lepisma > Lepisma saccharinum. The sequence goes on from NW_028143605.1 coordinate 27,153, forward strand.
AAAGACTACAAAAAAGCCTAAATATAGGGTCGTTACACACACACAATATATATATATATATATATATATATATATATATATATATATATATATATCCTGAGTGCCCAATTGTATTAATTTCCACGTAGTACACCCTGGACTGCATTTTACATACTAGTGACTAGCGAGGCTCTGGCGTCTGGACTCGTGGCCATTATAATCCTCGGTGGGGCTCGTATTGTGTTGTCCTTACATTTTTATGATTGTCCCTTCATCCGCCTCATCTTATCACCATTCATCCTCATCTTCGCGATTAGCCAGAAGTAGATGAGAGGAGGGTATTATGGAATACCATTTACATTTCTAAAAATAACTGCACTAGTTTTTGAATAAAATACCCAAAATCATCATGAGTACATACTATAACTAATTGTAATGAAGTGTCACTTGTAAGAAAAATACTATTTATTTTGCTGTTATAAAAAAAACATATTTTAAAAAAAAGTTACAAATGGAGACTAATATGAAATAGTCGGGTAATATGGAATAGGTGGTTTAAACCATTGAAAACCTAATGAGACTTCATAAAACATAGTTATTTTGAACTATAAAAACCATATTTCTAAGATTATGTGCAACTCATTTCTGCTTCGAGTCTATTTACAAAAGTCACAGATATAATCTTCTTTCTCTGCTCCGGTACAGTCAAGGTGAGCCCACAGAGAACAGCTGAAGCATTGAATCCAAATTTCCCCGCGTTGATCTTCGGAGAATGTTCCGTTACAGAAGATACATTCAGCGTCTTTGTTTTCCGGTTCTTTAGTTGAGGGCATGAAGTCCATTACAGATGATACATCAGAATGGATCGATGCATCGCTGCTAACACTGGAGTCATCTCTTTTAGGTTTAGGTCTAGAAGGTCGGTCTAAGTTTAATTTCTGAACGGGGGGTCTTTGAATGCTCGGTTTGTTTTGTTGTTTTGAAGCTTCTGGTTCCTTCTTTTTGTCCTTTTCTTTCAGTTCATCCTCTAACTGTGTTTTATATGGGGAGTAGGTTATTATAGAAGAAGATCCAGCTTTCCTGCCTCTATTTGACTTTTGCTTTTTTGGAGGTGGTGGTGATATCTCTATGGGTAGGACAAAATTTGTTGACTTAGACGTACCAGGGACAACCACATCAGGACTCTTGGGAGAACAGGGTTGAGGTGAATCAGAGCTGGTAGACGAACATGGAAGAGGGTCAGTTGTGGGTGTCATAGTCTGAGGCCTAGGAACAGTGAGTGTAGAAGCAATAAAATCTTCACTGCTGAAAACATTTCTATTGACAGGATAAATACCAGTCACTTTGAAGCCGTTTACTGCTATGTCCCCACGTTGTACTTTAAGGTAGGCCCTGCCAAACAGTTCCATCATATCAAAAATACTCAAGGGCCTTGAGCTATGCCTTAAAAAAGATCTCACTTCCTCACTATAGTGAGACTTTAATGGACTCATAAAGGTTTTATCCAATGGTTGGATTTTATGCGAACAGTGGGGAGGTAGACATACAATCGTAACATGACTTTCCCTTGCTAAACTAATTATGTCAATGCTACGCTTGTGGGTTGTGTGGCCGTCAAGGAGAAGCAGGACAGGTGACTCAGCTGAGGGTTTTGTTACATCAATGAAATGTTTAAACCATTTAGTAAAAATGTTTGTCTGTATCCAACCAGACGGGTGGCACGATGCGATGGTCCCTGGTGGAGCACCTCTAAGAAGTTGTTCATTCATGTTCTTCCTCGGGAATATCACAAGAGGCGGGACAAAGTCACCTCCTGCACTCATACAGGGAATGATGGTTACGAGAGAACCTCTTTCGGCTGAAGTAAGGGACCCAATGTGTCTCTTTCCTTTTAGGCCTACTACATGAGGAACTTTACTTTGCACCACAGACAAACCAGTTTCGTCTACATTAAATATCCTGTTAGGAGGATAGTTGTGTTTTTTGAAACAACATCGATCAGGTCAAAAAACTTGTCTACTTCTTCTTTATTAAATCCCCTGGCCCTGGCAAAAGATGTACCCATGGGTTTACGAACTGAAAGTTTCGGGTTCCTTTTCATAAAAGCGTAGAACCGGTCTTTGCCAGCAGTTTCGTCCTTAAATGGATGGGGTATGTTATTGCGAACCGCAAGTTGATAGGCAAGACTGCAGACATCCCTTTTTGTGAGCCCATAGAACATGGCCTCCATCTCAACTAAATATGTTTGTAACTTGTCTTCTAGTTGTTTAGGAAAAACTGGCTTACGGCCAAGAGTAGTTGAGGCTGCTACCTTTGCATTTTTCTCCTTACTGTTGACAAGGCGGAAGAGACGCTCTGGGAACCTGGAATTCCTTGGACGCCTTAAGGTACCCCATCTTCTTCTCACGAACAGCTTCTATAGCCTTAGCCATCTGCGTCTCACACCAAAGCTTTCGCTTCTTTCCCTCATCTTCCTTCTTTCTAGGCATATCTGAAAAAAAAAAAACAGATTATTTAGAACTCTTGCAACTAAGGGGGGGGGGGGGGTAGGTTTAAATAGATAAAACACATCTTAAAACAAATTATTTGTAGGTCTAGACTGTAGACTAATTTTCAAATAACAGAAAAATTGTGTTTTGTTTTCATTCAAATGAGGGCCTTCCCCATGGCGTAGTGGTGGCGTCATTGTCTTGTAATCAAGGGGTCCCGGGTTCGATACCCGGTGGAGGCACAAGCGGTTTGGATCCCACTTTAAACTGTAGGTCCAGTCCCGATTAGCCTTACTGTGCATAAAGTGGACTTAAAACACCAACTCAAACTCAACTCATTCAAATGGATTTAGCTTTTAAAAAAATGTACTTTGGTTTTAAATTAGGCTATATTACTATTTATGTAAGTAGTAATAATTATTGTTTAGCTATCAATATTATACGCAAAACTCATTTTTTAACTAAATTTTTATTCAGTATATTTTGTCGGGTTATATGGAATACTATACTTTTACGTCGGGTATTATGAAATACCTAGTATTCTATAATACCCGACATGCCATCTTGGAAAATGAACCTTTAAAGGGATGGACAAAACATTGTCAGCTGAAAAACGACCACAGTATAACAAACTACAATTCTTTTAGTGTATATTATGCTTAACATCAATGTTCCAGTCACATGTGTACTAGTAGGTTAAAATGTTTGAAAACTTACCTGCAAAAACTCTTGAAAATCACGAAACACACTTTGTTCTGTAGCGAGTGGTAACACAACAACAAGCGGTCAGCTCTCACTGCACTGCATCATGGGAGTCTTTCTTGAGTAGTTCATGGTATTCTCACGTGATAGCAGCACCGAATAGAGCCAAAACCTTGGTATTCCATATTTCCCGACTATTCCATAATACCCTCCTCTCCTCTAGCAGAAAAACGAAATAATAACAAATCAATATTTGTGTATGTGTCGTTCATTTAAAGACGAATTTCTACTGGGTTGATCGCTACTTTGAGGATGAATGATGAACTAATGAGTGGAGAATGAGACAAACATTGCTATATGCCTTACTATTGTTCAAACTAGGGCCTCTGCCTTCCTAAAGCGTTATGCTGTCATGGAGACCGGTTATATACATATAGAGGGACTTGCTTAATCCTTTCCGTTCAATCTTACTCTCTCGAACCTGTTGCAGTTATGTCCATGTTATAATTAATTAAGTTAGTAAACTATTTGCATGAAAACATGCGCACGAGACTCTACTCCCACCCCCCTCCAGCACACACAGGCATTTAAAATTGTTTCACTTTACGATTTTTCGGGTGCTCTATCTATTCTGCTCGTCTCAAGATGAGACTCTCATCTAATAATCATTTAACTTCATTGCTGTGTCTCGTAATCAAGGGGTCCCGGGGTCGATACCCGGTGAAGGCACATGGTGGTTCGGATACCACTTTAACCTGTAGGTCCAGTCCCGATTAGCCTTACTGTGCATAAAGTGGACTTAAAACACCAAATCAACCAATCAACCAACCAACCAACTTTATTGCTGCGTGTAGAAGTGTAAACAAATAGTGTTAAAGAACCAAAGACATGGATTCCCTTTTTGCTGAATTCAGCATGAATTTGTTCGTTTGCCATCCTCAGTTAACTTGAGAAGGTACGGGAAAGCAGTGAAGAAGAACTACATGTTATAAACATTGCTTCCAAAGAGTTATAATCGCCTCCATGAGGCGATAAACTTGTATGATTTTACATGTTATTAAGCGGCCCGCAGCTGAGGGTTCCCCTTTTTGACGTCACTCTAGCAGAAGACCTTCACGTGCCGCCGCAGCGCGGGAAGCCGGAATAGCACCCCCTGATAGCCATGGGCAGGGGCAGCGTGACAAAATTCGCAGCAGCTTCTATTCTCCACTTGCTTGTGTCCATAGGAACACAGAGCAGATGGTAGGTTGGTTACTCTATCCCAGTGGTTCTCAACCTTTTCGAGACCTCGGCCTAGTATTTTTTTATTTTATAGGACGATGCCCAATCCCAACAAATTTATTCGTAAATACTTTTCATTTTTTTTATAGTTTATACTAACAATTGGAAAGTGTGGTATAATCATAAAGACTGACAAATATAAATTTAAATTAGTTACCAATCACTGGAGCAATGCAATATTATAGCATATAAGTTCCTCAAGCCATCATCATTAAATTAATTTCTGTTCATTATTATTGACAAACCCCTTTCTGATAAAAAATATATAATATTATTGCGTATAAAATTGATTATTGTTTTATTAAATTGATTGATTTTAATTGTGTAATTAAAACTGCCGGCCCCCGTGGCGGAGTGCTTAGCACATCGCGCTACGACGACAGGGGTCCTGGGCTCGAATTCCGGCCTGGGCATGGATGTTTGTGAGTGTCCATTTATCAATTTCATCATATCATTCCTCATCACCATCCTCGCAAATTAGACAAAAATGGCACAAAAAGCGAAGTAAAAGAAAGCAAATCAAATCAATAATTTTAATTAAAACTGTACTCACTATAGAAGTCAATTAAGCAGGAAGCCAGCAGAAGAATGACAGCTTATCGGCGAAACGCTGTCCTATCATATACACACAACAAATATGTACATGCGTAAAATATATAATTTAGTCAATAAACACTAGTTCAACACTAACACCAGGCTGTCCCAGAAGGCACGTATCCAGGAATTCCTTTCGGGGGGGGGGGGGGGCTCAACACCATTTTTTAAAGGGGTATAGTAATAACCTCACAATTGTATGTTTAAGACCAGTGGTGGCAATTGGGTTCAAAAACGGGGGGCGGAGGGCGGTGCAAGGAAAGTTTACTTTCTCTTGGTAGACAAGGCTTAACATTAAGAGGCCATAATATTGAGGCAAAAAAATGGGTAGCAACTATCCCTTAAATCGTCGCCACTGTAAGGCTGTCATTTTAATCAGAACGTGAAATCGGAACATTTTTTACCACTCGACTCCTCTGTTTCCATGCATTAACATTGTGTGCCGGAACCATCTCAGTATGTGTGTTTGTCCATTTCTTCTCATCAGGCATAAAAACATTTATGGTGTCTTTGAGTGTTTTTACGAAGCTGTTACACATGCACGGGATGGGCAATCCACTCGACAACGCGAGATTCAAATTGTGGGCTGCCAACTGGACGCAGACAGCTCTCGAATATTTCTCTCTGATTCGAGCCTGAACACCACTAACGTGTCTTGTCCTCCCATGTTTGCAGCTCTTATAAAAGCCGAAACCCACCAAATTGTTCAGATTCAGGCCTTAGCATTCACAAATGTTCAAAAATGCCTGTCGCAGCTTCCGCTGTCTGTCATATATCGGCACGAAACAAAGGAAGTCTTCTCGAATACAGCTGGATCACGAAACAATTAATGCACAATGAAAACCCTTCCGTTCCCAACACATCTAATGTTTCGTCTCCCAGTATGATCAAATGCTTACTCATTTATCTCCAGTGACGTGCCCAAGGGAGGGTTGGTGAGGTCATAACCCCATTTGATCCAATATTCCTTTTCTTTAAAAAAAGAAGAACGTCAAAGACAGGAAAAAATTGGCAAAATCAGGACTGACCACCAAAAATAGTATGCGTAACCCCCCCCCCCCTTCCGAAAATCCTGGGCACGCCACTCTTTATCTCGGATACATTTTTTAAAATCAACTCACCAGAAGTTTTTATCATTCCGTATTGGAGATTGAAGTAAGACGCGTTCTTCCTGCAGTTTTGGATATGATCCTTTGCGGTGCTGTCTGCCTGCCTTCACACCTAACCTTAACAAGGCCCTAATTTTCCATCCTTGTGACTTGGATTTTCAAGACTTAGGAAGGTTTCAGACCGAAGGAAAAGGCGATACATGTCCATTGGAATGGGCCAATCAACAGCAACGTTTCACACCGTAGCGACACAAAAGGCCTCACGAACCATATTTCTAATTGCGAAATCCTCAGGCGACACGGTGTGAAATCTTCCGTATTAGGCCACTGTCATTGTCACCTCGAAGTAGTAGCTCTTGATGACCACAGAAGAAAAAAATTCTCCTCAACCGGTGGGAATGCTCCTCAGTTTTCTTCTCTCTCCTATATTTTCTGTGCTTGTTCACTATACAAACAACACCTTACGATTTGATATACACTGGTAGACATTTTAAAGAAAAATCGGTTGAAGTCAAGGATGGCTAGGTGGCTCAGTTGGTAGAGCACTGATTCGGGTCCTGGTAGAGCCTGCAATTTCCGCCTAAAATGTCTACATATGCAACATCTTCTTGCTTTCTCTTCTTGACATTCATAAAATTTTCGGCTGTCTTTTTATGGTAGTTCAGTGTTTGAATGTGTTTCGAACCCAGTAGGCTTAAACAAAAGTATTTCTTTATACCATGAAATTCTCGGACTGCATATACGAAATTTAGTTCTGGCAAAACTAAATCATCACTCAAAACTTTGATTTTCAGTTGATCTATGCAGCTTATTTCTGTTTTAATAAACCACTCCAATATCCGGTACTGCTGAAATATTCACTTTAGAGAGAGAGAGAGAGAGAGAGAGAGGCCTTGATCTCTTGAGCCCTCGACCCGAACTAGCACTACACTGAGGCCCCGGAAGTTCTGCTGTCATCAATATCTTCATTTTCGAATCACTATATCTTATAAAGCAACCAGAGGACGCTGACTGATCACTAATCGAAAAATTGAATCCGCGTATTTATATCCTCATTATATTCTAGAACGTTCCTCAGATAAAACGATTCGTTAATATTGCCAGTAGTTGACTCCTTCTCTCATTCAAGAACATACCCTCTCCCGCTTTCCAGAGATTAGAACTTACAACGAATCGCCCTACGTGTGGAGCTACCTTTGTTGTGCAGCTTCCAAATGCTGACAAGTCTCTACATAGTGCTCAAGTGCGCTGCAACAACACCGAAAGCGCAAGAAAAGTTTACGTGCAATATTATCAACAACATGGTTATAGAACATTCTCCGTCTTGCCTCGATAATTGTCTATCTCCTTAAATCATCGTGCAACAAACAAGGCCGTCACTTGTAACGACACAGCCCCACGTTGGGCGCCACTTGCAACAAACAAGGCCGTCTAGCCCCATGCCAAGACACACGACACACCGGCTCGGTCCCCTCGACAGACAAAGACCGGGCGTCGCTGCCTACCAAATATCTTTCTGTTATAAATATATAAATGCCACGACTACGCTCAGTTCCTGCGGGGCATGAGACCCCGCATCCCAAAGTTCGGGTAAAGGTCTGCTTTTGAATAATAATTTAATTAAAATTAAATTTATGCTTACTTATCTAAAATTCCAAAATAAGGTAACCATCCTCGTGCTTGAACTTCCTTCGTGATCGCACCCGCATCCCACTGACCAGTGAGGATACGCATGCGAGTCGCGAACGAAATCAGCACGATCGAATTTGACGTCCCTTGGATTGATAAAGCCTCCGCCTCACTGACCAGTGATGGCGGGACACCTCACCAAACCCAAAGGATGCCGGTTAATTTATACTTATGAGACAAATTTGCTATAAGGAAATACCAATTAACGATTATAAATTTATTTACAAAGCATAGTTAGGTTGAAAGAAAAATATACAATCTTCTGATCTAGAGAAAACTACTATGCCAGAATTAAATTTCTGTTCAAAAATGACTTCCGTAACAGACTGAAACTTGCTTTCGAGTAAACATACAATCCAGAGAGCTCTCTCTTATATATATATATATTGTCCATATCCCATCATAGAACTAACCCAGCTTAACTTGGTTTCAATAAACAGGTGACAAATTATTCAGTAATGATCGACAAAATTTCAATTAACCAAAACCAAAGAAAAATTTGCATAACATCTTTCCGTAAATATCTATTCGTGCTTCTGTCATATTTTCACATCTGCGTTATGTTCTCTAGAACTCATGAGGTATACTACCCTCTTCGGGGCCAACCTCCAATAACATTCATAACAAAATATAAGGAGAGCCTTTCTCTACCCAATATCAAAGCCATATCTCGGCCACAAATTACAAATGTCCACGTGGAATTCCTTAACATAACAGGGGACACTGTCTACCCTTTTTGGCTACTCACATTGCAAAAGCAAAACAATAGACCTTTACATTAAATGAATTTCTATAAAAACATATACTCGACCGGTCACCTATTATAACTGTTTCAAAATTATATCTAATATAAAACCTAAATAAGAGAAACCAATAAACGTTCCGGATACTCAGACTTTAAAAATGGACGTGAAACTATATATGCTATCAGATTTAAAAGACACCCTCTGACCAGAGGTATGCTCTCGGATTTAAGTATCAAAGAAACAAATTTATTTAAATGAACCTCCTGACCAGGAGAATTCAGAATGATTTAGAATAAAAAAATTAACTCGACGAGAAGGATGTATATCTTGAATTTATATCGGAGTCACACTGACCAGTGCCAACTTCGATAGAATTTATGAATCAAAATTTTAAATTATTAAGATTAAATATGTATGAATCAAATTATTTATAAACCTGCCAAAATCCCCTTTAAGGATCATGCTGACCAGCACAAATCCAGAAAGGTGGCTTACGGAAAACTCAGGACATTGTAGAAGGGAGAGCTGACCAGCCACTCCCCTCACAACGCCTGTGTTCTCCCAGCCCTGGACCTCGACAAGCGATTTAATCACCTAACGATTCCGGAATCTACTGCTATACTGATTATTTTGCCAGCGAAACGTCTGGTATTTATACTTGCGGGATTGCGCAATTCTATTCCCCAACAAAAGATTTGGACAAACTGAAAAGTTATTTTTAGCATTCAACAATTACCCCTTCCAAAAGGCATATCGAGAAACACAATGCAAGCTGAACTTATTTACAAACCCGCGCAGCGCCGAACGAAAAAGAACCCATTGTTGTTAAGAAAGAAAAATAATGCAGCTTCAACTTGCTTCGCGTTCTCTTTCGCTCGGCAGAAACTGCGTTACAATTTTAACAAAGATAAAATGTACATTTAAAAGATTAAAACTCCAAAAGAATTTATACGAGGGCTGTCGAAAAGTAATTTAAAAAAAATTAAAGAAATTTACCAAAATTTACCAATCGTTACAATCGTCACATTATTCAAAAAGCCAAAAACCTAATTTTATCTAGTAAAAAATTTAAAAAATCCTGGGGGTGGCTAGAGCCACCTCAACCCCACCTTGGATACGTGATATTAACAATAACAGGGTGATAGAACATTCTCCGTCTTGTCTCGATAATTATTTCTCCCAAATTATCATCACATTATGCAAGAAACCAAAATCCTAATTTTATCTAGTGTAAACAGAAAAAATTCCTGAAGGGGGCTCGAGCCTCCTGATTCCCACCTTGGATACGTGCTATTTACAATAATAGCGTTATAGAACAGTCTCCGTCTTGTCTCGATAATTATTTCTCTCAGATTTATAAATCACATAATTCAAGACGCCAAAAATCTAATTTTATCTCGTGTAAATTGAAATATTTTCTGAGGGAGGCTCGAGCCACCTCATCCCCAGCTTCGAAACGTGCTATTAACAATAACAGGGGTATAAAATATTCTCCGTCTTGCCTCGATAATTATTTCTCTCCTTAAATTATTTTCACATTATCAAGAAGCCAAAAACCTAATTCTATCTAACTTAAAATGAAAAATTTCCTGGGGAGAGGGTCGAGCCCCCTGTGCCCCATCTTGGATACGTGCTATTATCAATAACAGGGTTACGGAACATTCTCCGTCTTGCCTCGATAATTATTTCTCTTCTTAAATTATTGTCACATTATTTTATTTCACACCACAAGAAACGAAAAACTTCATTTTATCTAGTGTAAACCTGAAACTTTCGGGGGGGCTCGAGCCCCCTAAGCCCCCCCTCTGGATACGTGCCTGGTCCCAGAAGTCCTGCACCATCAGCACACTGAGCCCTAAGAGATGAAGTTTGCGAGGGTAGGTGGCGCCACCGGTGAAAGGCTGTTGGCAGGCATAGAGGACAGGTTCGTGGGATCAAGGGAAGGCACGCGCAGCATGTGTAGCGAGTGTTCCTTTGAAATTAAAGTGGGCACGATGAGTGAGGACCAAATTGCACTTCGTGCAGTGCTAGCTTCTTTTTTTATGGAAAAAATGTCTAACAGCAAAAGCGGCAGCGGAGGAAATTTGTCGTGTGGAGAACGAAGAAGTGGTGAATCGATGGACAGCTTCCAGTTGGTTTAAAAAATTCTCTTCGGGTGATCTACGCTTCGCGGACAAGGCCCGCACGGGGTGACCTCCGATGGATATTAACGAGTCTCTGCAGGATGCTGTGCATGCTACACCACAATCCAGCACACGTGTTAGCCAGAGTGATTGGGGCATCCAAATCGACAGTAAAACTTCGCTTGCATGACATGGATTACACCAATAAACAGTCTCGACAAAGTCCACACGAGCTGACAGAGGTGCAGGCCCAGCGCAGAGTTGCAATTTGCCAGACATTGCTACAAAACCCGCATGATCTTCGTTTTTGGAGGAGAATTGTGACAGGAGACGAGAAGTATGTGTTTCTGAAAACCCCGATACACGTAAACAGTGGGTGAATAGAAGGCAGGAGGCCATCGCCCATGTGAAACAGGACAGATTTGGGAAAAAGCTCATGCTGAGTGTGTGGTGGAATATTGACGGGATTGTCCATTATGAGTTTGTTCCAGGAGACCATGCTGTAACAGGTGAAATGTATTCTGAACAATTACGCCGAGCGTATGCCATTCTGGACGGGAAATACCCGGCATTAACGAGGAGGAAGAGGTTACTGCTGCAAAATGACAATGCTCCCAGTCACCGGTCTCGAAGAGTGGCCAACACACTAGCTGAGCTTGACGGATTTGAGTTGTTACCTCATCCCGCCTATAGTCTGGAAGTTGCACCATCGGATTACGGTTTGTTTCGCTCTCTCTCATTTCCTGTGTGGTCGGCACTTCAGTTCATATGATGAGGTAAATTCTGCCTGTCGTGAGGTTTTCAATTCTAAACCTGCCACCTGGTATCGCCATCAGATTGAACTGTTGTCGCAGAGGTGGGTGAAGGTAATTGAACATGGAGGCCTGTACTTTGCTGAATAAAGTCTGTCTTTGTTTCTGATATTCTGTGTTTCGTTTTCGTTCTAGTATGGTGCAGGTCTTCTGGGACAGTCTGGTATTTTATTTTGAATCTGCAAACTCGCTGAAAAAAATAGTTGGCTTATTTTATTACAACTGAGCTTCTTTTTTTGTAAGTTATTCTAGTGAAACTTTTGCTGCCGTTTTCTGTCCGTAAGTTTGTTAATTCAGGAATGAATTAAAGTGATATCCAAACGAAGACAGTCACAAAATTGCAGGTTTTTACCTTGGAACACTAAAACACTTCTATCTTCATTTAACTTCTTGGATTCCATTTTCTAATATTCCTGTGAAGAGCATGTTCCAATGTCACTTCGGGTTCGGGCCTATTATAATAATTAATGCACTGTTACAGAAATTGAATTACATGTTTAAGAGATGATAATTAACCTATCGTTAATGTCCAGGTTGAAGAGGTCTTCCATTTCTTCCCTTGGGATCTCGTCAAAGGAGGCATCATTAGAAATATTATGCTTATTTCTGTGCTTATGTCAGAAATTAGTTTTTAGATTATATTTAGTTCCGTCTTCACAGAATTGCTTCCACATAAAATAAACATCCACTGTGAAATGAGATTTGAAAAGCCTCAATTGCGTACAATTTATACGAATCCATGTTTGAAAGACAAATTGAACGACATCTAGACAGCGCAAATTTGTAATTTATATTTTCAACAGATAGTTTCTAATTTATATGATCAGCGATCAATATATGTCGTGGGATGTACACTAATGAAATCTGTCCGAAAATCTTACTAATTCAAACATTAATAGAATTTTCAAGAAAACGTGTAAATTACCCAGGGCGGAGTTCGAACCTGGAATCTTCGGCGGTGATATTTTGAGTCGATAACTCAAATCATTTGGCCACTGAGGCTGTCCGTTAAATGTAGAAAATATAGGTACGTGTATCAGTTTGGACTTAATCACTCCGGATAAATTCAAAGATGGTACCATAATTGAGGCTCTTCCTCCCAGTTTCATATTTTTATTCCTCCATCTCGTCTTTCTTAATCTAATGATATAAAGAGCAATATATTTAAGTTTATTACACTTATATTCACCTCACCGTTAGATCAACTTTGATGGGAAAAAGTTTCAAGATAAAGTAAATTGAAAGAAAGCATACGAGGTCTTTATGGAAAACACAGTCCTATAATTCACATAAACTGACTGTATTTATTATTTTCGTTGCTTTTATAACTCTTAGTTTAATCGCGACGATGAGGATGATGAAGCGTATACAATACAATTTCTCTCTCCGTGTAAACAATAATTATAATTATAACCCATGGCGCAAAGGTCCAAGCAGGTCAAGATACTGCCGGTATCACTCCCACATGCCTCAGCAGAGGGAGATCATGCAACAGTGGCGCAACTACAGGGGGGCATTGCCCCCATCCCAACCTTGTACGGAAATGAGTTCTGGAAGGGGACATTGACGGCCAAGTGCATCTGCAAGGGGTCAATTACCGCCCACAACTTCAAATTTTATGTAAATAAAAATGCTTTTCGTAAAATTTTCTTCCTCGCTTCGCTTGCAGTACCTGCTTTTCTTAGTATTTTCAAGTCCCGAAACATAGCTGGGGATGGCGAAAGTCGGCCTTGGGCGCCGAACGATCTAAATGAAAAGAGATGAATTGTGGTTTTAAGTCCATTTTATGCACAGAAAGGTTAATAGGGACTGGACATACAGTTTAAAGTGGGATCCGAAGCACTGTCATGTGCCTCCGCCGGGTATCGAGCCCGGGACTCCATCAAAAGGTGACGACGTTACCACTACGCCATCCGGGAGGCTAAAAAGTTGTAAAAGAGATAATGCGTTGGCGTCCCGTGAAATTATTTGCGCCCTATTAAATTTTTAAAAAAATGGATCTAAAAATATTCTTGCTCGCAGGTTGTTTTCTGTAATGCATTGTAAATTACCAGAGAGAGAGTAACACTTTTATTAATTGATTTTGTTTTAAATGTATGAGCAATTGTTGAGGAAAAGGAGCGTGCATTATGTAATTTTTGCTGTTGGTTTATTGTGAGATGGATGAATTTATTGTGTAATGTATTTAAATAATATATTATATTGTATATAATATGCATTAAAGAAACTTTGAATACGTACACAATTTAGTGTCCACGTCGCACCATGTTGCATATGTGCGAAACATATATCGTGCATGAGTTATACATGTTAATGTAAAAGGGAATTATATTTCGAATGCATTTATCAAGCATTACTATCTTTCAAAAATAGTTTGAGTACTTGTTTTCCATTATTAATGTGAAATTGAACGTGTTGAAAAATAATTTAGATCGTTTGATCGAAAACAAATACTTTAGCACCAACTTCTACCCCTTTTTGCATAATTTACGTGGGTAATAACGTCTTTGATACTACTACTACTACTACCGCTACTACTACTACTACTACCAATAATAATAATAATAATAATAATGTTGGTCCCGGGTTCGAATCCCGTGAGTGTCAATTCATCAATTTCATCATATCATTCATCCCCATCTTCGCAAATTAGTCAAAAGTGGCACAAGAAGCAAAGTAAAATAAAGAAAATCAATAATAATAACATTATTATTATTATTATTATTGGTACGTTTATTATGGTACTTGCCCCGCCCCCAGACAAAATTTAAAAAATTCGTGGTTCCGCCTCTGTTATGCTACCAGTTACGGGATGACGTGTGATTAGCACGACGAACCCTCAGTTGTTGTTATAGGTTTCCACGACCTGATTACGCTAATCGTTCGTAGCTCCCCAATTTGCTCACGATGGTGAGTGGCCTCCGGCCTCATACCCTGGCCAAAATTTTCGGGAGAAAAGTTGTTACTAAGTAGAAATATTTTCCAAGTATAATAAGTAATAATTTGATATGGTTCTACTAGAAAGTTTGTATTACTAGGAAGCTAGCAAAAAAGTCTATCACTGTTTTGCAATTGCAAGCCGAACGATACTGATTTTATATGACCAGGGGTCAACCTAGAATTTTACAGAAGTGTAAGGGTAAATTTAGAGAAGAAATAATCATAAATTTGACTTCAGTGAAAATTTTTTGGTGAGAGTTGAGAAATTTTGTAGTCGTTAGGGGTGCGTGGATAAATTTCTGTATAGGACGTCATTACTTTCACATGTAAGGTAAAGCAAAGTTCACCGTGCCATAACACACATTTAGGTGATGTGAGGTAGGGCCCCACACATTCTTGGTCTCGGTCATGTGATCAGCACCACGATCCGGCCGCCTTTATCCCAAGGGTTGCCCCCAGATACACATTGATTAGAGGCTAGGTGAGCCTCAGAGCAGCTTTATGAGGGGACAAGGCCCACCTCCAGAATCTAAACTGTGTCTCCCACGTGGCAGTCAGACGCCCTACCGAGTAGACTACCGAAGCCGTATTCTTTACTTTTATTTCATTTTGTCTTTATTTTTTTTTTATTTTTGGTGATCTGGTGTCCCTTGCTATCACTTCGCTTAAGAATGATTTAATACACAAGGATTCTCTGTTTATTTTTAATACACCAAATCGCCGACCTACATGACGCTGTGGTTAGCACTGTGCGCAACAATGCCAGGGATGCAAGGTTCGAGGCCAGGGCTTTGCATGGTTGTTCTTTGTGAGTGTCGGTTCATCAGAACATCAATCATCCTCATCTTCACGATTAGCTAAAAGTGGCAGAAAAGCAAATAAAATAAACCAATTCAATCAAACCACAAAATCGAAATTAAATATTTGTTTTTACCCGGACATGCAAACAATTTTCATTGTGAACTCAGCCGGCTCCCGTGGCGGAGTGGTTAGCACATTGCGCTCCAACGCTCGGGTTCCCGGCCTGGGCATGGATGTTTGTGAGTGTCCATTCATCAATTTCATCATATAATCACTCATCCCCGTCTTCGCAAATTAGCCAAAAAGTGAACAAAAGTTGAAGTAAAAATAAAGCTAATAAAAAATATTGTGAAATTTTATGTAAATAAAAATACTTTTCGTAAAATTTTCTTCCTCGCTTCGCTAGCAGTACCTGATTTTCTTAGTATTATCAAGTTCCGAACCGTAGCTGGGGGTGGCGAGAGTCTGCCTTGGGCGCCGAACGATCTAAATGAAAAGAGATGAATGGTGGTTTTTCCATTAATTCCGAAGAAGAGCACCCTGCCGAGATTTATTCTTTGGAACCTTAGGCCGTGTCCGGATTGGCAAGGGCTCCGTCCCGTTCTCTCCCGTTGCTCTAGCGTGCCGTCGAAGTCACGTCCAAGTCGTCCGAATCTACATGTCCCCTTGGAGTACGGTTGTCACTTTTCCCGCCAGGTGTCAGCCCGAACTTCACCCACCGCGCTCTGGGGCGCAGGCGCACCGCACGGAAGCAGAAGACAGACGCCAAACAAACATCATAATGATTTCCAACTATTTACTACTCATATTAAAAATGTAAGGTGCTATTTCATCATTTACAATTTTTCTACATTCAGTATTATCGATAAACTGTTAAAGTATCACTGAGTTTTACATCGTCTAATCAGTAAATGATGTCTGTACAAACTGAAAGTTGGAATATGGCTGTCAAGCGCAGGGTCACAGCGAGTTCAAGCGTGCATCTGTCGCGCCTCTCTGCTCTACTCTCCGACTCCACGTCTGCCGCGAATTCGGACAACGGAGGTTGGCTGAGTCCCCGGATGGAACGGTGCTCTAGGTGACATCTGCTGCCGATTCGGACGCGGCCTTAGAATATGGTGTTCTTGCCTTTTCTCTCTTCGATCTTCCATTTCTTGAAGGTTTACTCTTCCAACGAAGGTTTGGCACTTGTTACAAATAACACAAACTCCTGTTGCTTCGTAAAACACACTGAAAGGAGGTTCAAGCATTCTGTGGTCAAAAGCAGGCGGGCCATTAGCAGCACCCCTCCCTTCCTTCGCGGTCCTGCCGAAATGAGGGGGGAAAACTCCAACCGCCGGGAAAGACCCCGTTCCGTGTAAAGGGTCGATTTTGACTTCGCCTGTTTATGGCATTTGGAATGAACATTGCCAAATTTAATGTAAATAAAACCAAATATCAAACCATTTGTGAGAATGAAAATTTGAATGAATAGATTATGAAATAAACCTTTGAAAAGTGTCCCATAAAATTTGAAGGTCGTAAGTCCAATAGTTACGCAGAAGTGGAATTGATTACTTCTTTCAGAAGTAAATGGGAAAAACTCGGGAGACGAACGCGCTCGAGCGAGAGGCATCATTTCTTCTTAAGTATTAAATTAATCTAAAATTTAAACAGAGGCGAAGATATAGTACAAGCAATGCAAGCACTGCTTGCATAATTCGAATATCATTTAATGTACTTAATGTTCTAACCGTATTTAGTTTCCATCGCACTCGATTTCGCGAAAAAATGCGGCCGCAAACTCCCCCAGCAGCTCTGTAGCAAGCACCAGCCTCAATGCTTGCAGCCGTTCTGCTGGAAAATAAGGCCTCCAATGCGGCCGCAAACTCCCCCAGCAGCTCTGTAGCAAGCACCAGCCTCAATGCTTGCAGCCGTTCTGCTGGAAAATAAGGCCTCCGAAGGAGTCACATGGCGAAGCGTGAAATTCTGGTGGAACCTGTCCACAAAGCTTCTACAAAAAGCTGTGCTTTCCGAGCTTGCGTGATTCCCGAAAATAGCCGAGTTCAACCGAAAGCAGAAGGATTCATCTATGGGTACGTTGCCAGCAAAAACTAGTAACGAATATTTGTCTTCATGAACACGTAAACAAGATCGCAAATATAATAATAATTGTTAGTCATAAAATAACTAAAATAAGTTATTATCACTGTTCTAAATTCCATATATATCATATTATATTACAAATTATTTTAGATTTCGCGAAATGTAAAACGCGTAAAAAAAGTTGACATTGGGAGTTGGGGCAGTGGAATTTCTGCACCCCCGTGAAGAGTTTTCTCAGGGAGGGAGGGAAGATTGGACGGACCTTGGTCCTGCACCCTGTTTCCTGGTCGGTCCAGCTCAAATTACGCCAGAAGTGTTGACCGCTACCAGTGTTTGCAACTGCCAAATTATTTACGCAGTAATTCAAGTGAGCTCTTTCACAAATTTTACAATCAATAAATTGACTGCTTTTGAATAAAAGTTGGGGTGAAAATAAAGCTATCTGAGAAAGAACTATCTACTGATATTTGTACATGGCATAGAAGTAAATCGTATACATTCTGCATATTATGAGCACAAGAATATGTTTTAATGATTGATTGATTGATTTGTTGTTTTAAGTCCACTTTATGCACAGTAAGGCTAATCGGGACTGGACCTACAGTTTAAAATGGGATCTGAAACACTTGTGCCTCCACCGGGTATCGAACCCGGAACCCCTTGATTACAAGGCGACGACACTACCACTGCGCCATCGGGGAGGCCCGAATATGTTTTAAGTTCTATTATTATGACGCAAGTGGTGTTCCCAGGGTCTTTTTACGGTCCCCATTTTGTCATCTTTTCCTTCCTTTGACGTTTTTTCTTAGATATACTGGGCCAAAAGGGGGTTATGTCTACCATACACCTCCCCTTCGCCCCGGGCACGCCATTGAATGACACTTTATTACTTAAATATTAATGTACATACTCGTTCTGCTGAAATGATTCTGATTCCTCCGCGTAATTTTTATCTCCAAACTGATATATCTTTTGTGACGGATAAAAAAAATTAAGGAAATAGGTTGGTATCACTTTCTGTTGTTTCAGAGATTTTCAAAGAGATCTTGTGTGGATGCTTGCAGTTGTGGAAAGCGCGTGGGATAGTGTGAGTGTTTGTTGCTTCGTGTTTTGTGATGTGAATTTATCGGAATGAACGCGTATTTAGGAACGGTTAATGTGAAGTGCGGGTGTATTATTGAGCAATTGAAAATTGCTTCGTTTAGCTCGAGAGAGATACCAACACCGCATTTACCGGACTTAAAAACAAGTTAGCCCAAGGGGCTTTGTGCGACATTTCCAAAGGGTGGCATCCAATGGACCAAGAGTTTGAAATTTATTGTGGTGAGTACATCGTCTATGCATGTGTTTCTTTGCTTTGAAATGAATTTTTTATTGTTTGTGTTTAACTTTTTATTTAGTGTTTAAGTTACTCCAATGCGGTTTTTAGGGTGCCCAAAAATACTAAATTACATCATGCAGCGTAAAATAAACAAATGATTCCCATTTTTTTTTTTATCTAAATCGGTTTGGTCACCGTTTGACCATATTAAATAATAATGAACAAATAAAGGTACTAATAAGTAAGTAAGAAATTCCGTCTCCCTTTAGTCGTATGCGGAAAGTTCGCATATGCAAAACGTTTAATATCATATGAATAATGTTACCTGGATTTTTTTTAAAAAGTAAATGTGACGTTTGCGGATCATATGGTTTATTTTTAGTACAGTCACTTTATTACGATATTTTGACAAATCCAGCGACTGGGTAAATGAGGCTATAAACCTTGAATCTTTCCCCTCGGCATGTCGTTGTACTACATGTTTTGTTGTACTGAAACATTGCTTGCCTCCTTCGTAAGACTACGCTTCGCTACTGAATTTAAATTAAAACTTCTAACAAACATTGCCCAATATTACAATATATATAATACTATCGTTTGATTCGGGAATATTTTTAAGACTGCTAATTAGTAGTGGTGATCGGCACAAGAAGAGAAGTAAAATAAAGTAAATCAATAATAACAATCATAATAATAATGTTACAATAACATTATTAGCAACATTATTATTAACATTATTTTATTAACATTATTATTATTATTATTGGTACGATTATCCTGGTACTTGCCTCCCCCCCAGACAAAAATTCGTGTTTGCGTCTCTGGTCCCAACCAAGACAAAGCCTACATCACGCAGGAAGTCACAGCACGGAGTTTGCGGGTTGTTTTTAAAGAAATCGTTTACGCACGACATCAAACTATGGTCAATGGATTCGTCTCTCCC
The DNA here is from genome assembly GCF_977018435.1 of Lepisma saccharinum. Classification (NCBI taxonomy): domain Eukaryota; kingdom Metazoa; phylum Arthropoda; class Insecta; order Zygentoma; family Lepismatidae; genus Lepisma; species Lepisma saccharinum. The sequence goes on from NW_028143605.1 coordinate 46,767, forward strand.
CCAACCTTCCCTCGCTCAAGGACGACTGGTCTAGTGATGGGTCGTTCGTGAACGAGTCGTTCAAAAGTAACGACTCTCTCTTGTGAGCGGTGAACGACTCGTTCACCAGAATTGAACGACACGTTCAAAGAGTCGTATGTGTGCCACGACTCCTCCGCCCGCCAAGCAACTATTATTCCATTATTCCCTCTCCTTTCCACGAATTTTGCGAGGAAGGCGCATGCGCAAGTGTATACTCGCCTGGCGGCCGGAATTTTTGAAAGAAAGCAAGTCGATTCTGCGGGCAGCAAATGGGGACTGGAGAGGAGTGGGAGGGGGGTCCTCTCTGTTCCTTTTCCCTACCCCTAGTTGAGTAAAGCTGGCTGAAACGTGCCGTGTACGATGAGAGGGGAAGGAGCATGCTCGCGAGTCGCGAGTGTTGTTTGCGGAGAGAGAGCGCGCAACCTCAGCCCATGACGGGCAGCGAAGAACAGCCAACAAATTTGTCCTGTAGTTTCAAGTTCGGCCAAACCATTAGCGCTAAAATTACAAGAAATTAAATGTTAGTAAAAATATTAGGGGAGTCTTGTAAAAATTTTGGGAAGGTGTTAGGCACAGACCTCTTGATTACAATATTCCGATTAGCCTATTTTGAGTTGTTATTGTTTAAGTCCACTTTATGTGCAGATAGGATAGTCGGGACTGGACCTACAGTTTAAAGTGGGATCCGAACCTCCACTTTGTATTGAACACGGTACCCCTTGATTACCGGCGACGTTATCACTACGCCATCGGGGAGACCCGATTAGCCTATTGGAGCATAAAAGTGGACTTATAACAATTTTTGCCAAGCAGACCATTTTAATACATGACAGCGTTAACCACTATGCTATTAGGGTGAATCAGAAAAGGGAGGCAGTAATTTATAATTTGCAACACAAAATACTTAGTGTGGAAAGCGATTGTTACTTTTAATTATTTTCTAAAGCGCCGGCCTCCATGGTGGAGTGGTTAGTACACTTCATTACTCATCCTGATCTTCGCGATTACCCAAAAAAGTGACAGAAAAGCGAAGTAAAATAAACCAAATCAATCAACCAATCATTATTTTCTAAAGCAAGATCAAAGACAATAAACACCTTTGTTTTCTGTTACTCCAAATCCAAAAATGACGTAATACAAGCAGCAAGCACAAGCAGGGCACGAGGCCGATATTCGGTGGAAACACATAGCGGCTCGGGATACCACTTTTGCCCCGGCTTTGCTCTTCTGCCACTTTGGCTAATCGCGAACATGAAAATCAGTGATGATATAATGAAATTGATGAAGTGACACTCAATTCCGAGATTCCTCTTAGCGCACTGTTCTAACCACTCCTTCACAGAGGCGACTGAAATTGTTGGAAGTGAATCAGTTTCACAAGTAGCAGGACATTACAAAATCGCAATGAAAACAGGGCCAACCCTTCCAAAGTTGGTGAGATGATGAGAGACACTCTGTGTAAAATGTACTGTCCGAGAATCTCGTCTCATTGGAGTAACGATACCGATTTATGCTTTGAAATCGATAAGCGAACAAGACCTGACAGGTGTTTTTAACTTGAAATCAAATCGCGAACAAGATATGCATTCTCATTCACGAGTTGAAACGATGTGCCAAGTCATCTTGTCTCACCACGATACTCGATCGAGTTGCTCTTCCGCTTCGTGCACATGTAAACCTTTTAATTTACACGTTCAATTTTATTTATCCAAGAAAACAAATCTGTTAACATGAGAATGAACAGAAGAAATAAGCTACTAGTTATTTTCCCATTAAGGAACAAACAAATTTTAAAATGCTATAATTTCTTATAAATTAGCATGGAGTAATTATATTTTATAATTTATTAATTCAATTTTAATATTTTAACTGCCTAACACGCTTTGTTGTATTTTATGCATCTTTTATACCTAATTACTTAGTATTGACAGCGAGTATGAATGAATTTTACGTACAGATAGGCTAATCGGGACTGGATCTACAGTTTAAAGTGGGATCCACCAGGTATCGTTACAAGGCAACGACGGAGGATGGATGGTGATTAGAGTAATTGACAAGAGGTTAAATACAGATTACCACTCATCTCTTGGCTGGGGTTCGAACCCGGAACTTTCGGTGTCAATAGGCTTACTTTGAGGAGGCCGACACCACTTATCTGTCACTCCAAGATTATTTCAAGCTGGCCAACATAGAAACCAAGAAACAAAGAACATGCACCATGGAGTATGTTTTATTTATGTTATTCAGCCATCCTTTCATTCCTTGTTAAATCCTGGTAAGGAAATCGCTTCCTGTCTCGGATTCGATCCTCGGTGGAGGCACCTTGCCCAGTGATTTAGACCCCAGTTTAAAATGTAGCTTCAATCCCGATTAGACTATCTGAGCATAAAGTGAACTTTAAACATTGTCTGACAAAATCGTTTTCATATGACGTGAAATATTTCATTAACATTAACGTGTAAATATTTTACTAATGAAAACAGCATTAAAGAATAAATATAGAAGTTTAATCATAAATCTCATCGTACATGATACTGCAAAAAAGCTTTTATTGAATGACTGCAGAATTAGGAACAACTACGTAAGATGGACATGGGTCATGTTCACGAGTGATATAAACAGCTGTTGCCATCTGCGGTGAGCCTACGTGTTAAGGTGTTTTACTAGTAGAAAGCAACATTAAAAAAAAATACATACGTATAATTTGGCCCGCTTTATAGAAATTCGATCATACATTATGATATTGGCAGAAACTTATATTGAATGACTGTAGAACAACAAAAAGCTATGGACATGGATATGGGATGGACATGGATAATGTTCAAGAGCGATATATATTTCTTAAACACAGCTGTTAGCCATCCGCGGAGAGCGAGCGGGTGGATCCTACTTTAAACTGCAGATCCAGTCTGCTGGCGAGACTGCCGCACCCGCGCCTTGTGTAAGAGAGCTCGCGACTCGCGAGCGAACGATGAGTGAGGAGAAGAGTCGCTAAGGCGAGCGAGTCGTTAAGGTGCTTAATGACTCTTCGTGCCGACTCGCGAGTCGTGAACGATGAGGGAGGAGAAGAGTCGCTAAGGTGCTTAATGACTCTTCGTGCCGACTCGCGAGTCGTGAACGAATGATGGGGAAAGAGTCGTGGGACTGTGCTGTGACTCTTCGTGCTGTTTCAAGAGTCGTGAACGAGCGATGCTCGTGGAAATGCAAGCATGTGTCGCAGCGCAGATCTGGAGTGCATTTTGTTGCGATATTAAAACCAGTGATCGAATGCAAAAAAGGAAGAATATGTAAATGCACGTTATTACTAATAAAAGGTTGATATAATTATATAGCATTTCTGTGAATGCTATCGTACTGCATAATTTGCATTATCCGCAGTATGAAATGTAAACTGAAACAAGATACAAATATAGAAAATCTCACTCATGAGACAGAGTAATGAAAACAAGTATGTGCAATAAATTTTGTTTGTGTGTGTGTGTTTACTGTCTACACATATATGTATATCCACACACATACAGAATCGTATTTGTATTTTTCTTATTTTATGCCGCTTTTCTTCAAATTTTAAGTAATCGCGACGATGAGGATGATGCATGATGATATAGATGAAGGGACACTCGTAAAGAATATCCTTGCCCAGACCGGGACTAGAACAAGGGAACTTCTGTGGCAAGATCAAATGCCGATTACTTAAGAATCTTGGCCATCTAGTCGGCTACACGCACACACACATGCACAAAAATTCAATACAATTTATTAATCTTGAAGGACGTACGTTGTGTTCGTTTACTTAAATACAATCATCTGCTTCAACACCTCCTACCCCCTTCCCCCTCTTCAGGCATGTGTTTCGAGAAAAAGAAGCTTGGCGACTCTTTTGAACGACTCATTTGAACGACTCTTCTCAGTGAGCGAGCGCTCATGAGTCGACTCGCACAAATGAACGGCTTGAACCCATCACTAGACTGGTCCTCTATGCCTCGCAAGAAGGCATCCCTTCTGTCCCGCAGTCAAGTTACGTTGTGTTCTCTGCCCACTGCCTGAAGGTCCCCTTTTGCAGGGATATAAAACCTTTTTCGAGCAAGGCCTCATCCCCTTTTGCAAAGAGAATGAATGGGATTTTGTCAACCCTCCCGGTCTGAAAATTCTGTGACGTCATCGTCACATCGGCTCGAAGAACTTGCCTTTCTGTGATGTGTTCACGTGGAAGCGTACATCAGTGGAGTGTACTGAGTGTACCGAGTTTAAACCCATTCTTGAGCTTTGATTATATAATGGAAAATTTGGAGAGCGGTATTGGAGGTTTATCACGAATCTTTACAGTGTCGCTTGAGAACTTTCGATATGTCTAAACCATGTAAGCTACCGCCACCGCAAAATTCAATTTTGCATTCCCGCTCCCCGCCCCCCCAAAAAAGTCACGCGGTGACTCTTGCCAGAATTGTGAAAATTCCTTTCCTCGTCGCATTGGGTCGTCGTTATTGCGAACGTTCTTCCAGGTATTGATTTCGTATCCCCTTGTGAACTCTCAAGTGGTACTGAATCTACATCTACATCAGTAAATAATGTTGATGAAGTGCTTTCTGAATAGCCTAGAAGTGATTAATGCGTTGCAATTTTTTAAAATTTACTTTTGAACGCAAAAATAGACTCAGTGGAATTTAGCAACATGTATTCTGGTGAGTTCCATAGGTAAAGGTAATGTAAATTTTCCCGTGCATTTAACACCGTGCCCAGGGGCGCCGACTTGTCAAAATTATTGGGGTGGCTCTGATCACTGAAATAAATGAATGAATGACTCACTACCTCCCCTTTTAAAAATAAAAATTACGTCTTCGTATAGCAGATTTAAGCAGCTATTATATTCCTCATGCAAATGAAATGTAACATGAAAAACGTGTGTCTGCTCATTTGTTTTTTAGATAACAATTAACATTTTTATTTAAAAGTAGGCTATGTATTTACATTAAGAGGCCAACATAACAGTTTTATGCCGGCCTCGGTAGCCGAGCGTGTTGGGTGGTCGGCTCAACTCGCTTTGATCCGGAGGTGTCGGATTCGAGTCCCGGCGAGGGCATGGGTGTGTTTTAATGTCCGCAACAGACTTGTAAAGAAAGGACATGTGACGGGTGCAAAGAACCTTAGTGTTGACGTACCCATAAAAATAGCGAATATTTACAATATTTAACAGTTTTATTTAATTATTTACATAAATGCTAACACAAATCGCAGGCAAATAGTTTTACTTTTTTGTTCTTGCTACAATATTTTACTTTTTAAATTTAATTTTGCAATAATAAATAAACACATAGCACGCCGTGCTTTAGCAATAATGCCTTTGATCATAGCCGTTCCCGCTTTCGCAATACAGACTTTTCATAAGCTTTCCTTGCGTACTTTACTGCAAGCCAGTGCTAAATAAACTCAAAGACTTTAGAATTATTTTCCCCTTATTCTTTGGACTAGAGGAAGAGATTTCGAGGATAACTAAATATCGTACATATCAATATTGCCTGAAAGTCGTGTTTACTACCTCAAACTGTTTGGAATTTACTAAACAACAAACATACTGGTATAATTGTCATATCACCTCGTTATTTTGAAACTCTTTTTAGTAAAAATATTATCAATACTCATAATTATATACTTAGTATAGAGTAATAAGTCACGTGTTTTGCTGTCTCCGCTCATAGCCCAACCCCCCAAAAGTTGATGGTTTAGCGGTCTCAGCCCCCAAATTTGATGGTCTAGAACATTTCAAATGTGTATTTTAAGTTAAGTTCATGTTGCACAATTCAGAGTAAACTTTACAAGAGAAGCAAAATAATACATGAGATTCTCTTAAGCAAAATTATTTGAGGGTCTCTTCTCCCATATCATTAACATTGGGGGGGGGGTGGCTCGAGCCCCCCCAAGCCCCATGGAGTCGGCTCCTATGACCGTGCCATGATGGCATATGCAAGGGTGGGGCCCACACATTCTCGATCTCGACCATTTTGGAGGTGATGTGATCACTACGCTCCGGCAGCCTTTACCACGTTGATTTACTCTCGGGTACCCATTGATATAAGGGTGGGTGAACCTTGGAGGCACAAGGCCGGAAAAGTACCAATCTTAGATAACCCATCCCGAGAATCAAAGCCAGAAAAACACCAGCTTTGGGCCTCTCTGCAGAGCTGATTAACGGAGTCCTTTATAAATCGTGCTTCATAATGTTTCCCACTAGTTTCCAGTATGTAAGATTTTTACTCACAAAGGAATCTAACGAGAAACCAACAACACCATTGTGTTGTGTTATGCAAGAAAAATCGAATTAATTAAATAATAATGGTTACATATTATCTACACTTTGATGATAAATTATGTAAAACTTTGTAATATTTTTTTTTCTACTTGCTAAAACATGGGTCCCTTAGTCCACCACGGTTTCTATTTCCTTCAAAGGGCAGAGACTCTTGCATCACAACAGACAATGTTTGCCTCCTGGTTACGTTAATCATTTTGCAAACTGTTGTGTGAATTTTGTTATTTTATTGTTGAAATAAATGTGTTTGACACCCAACAAACAAATTGGAATCCCTTGATTGATCAGTTACTTCTTGGATTACAGTGGCATCATTAATATTTCATATGAAGTTTCATAGAGAGAAATTTAATTAAAAGGGTGCAAATAATTTTACGGGGCTCCATGGCATTCTCTTTAACATTTTTTCCCCCACATAGATCATTTGGCTCCCAAGGCCGACTCCCGCCGCCCCATGGTATGGCTCTGAATTTGGACTATAAGTGCGAAGATATTGCGAGCGAAGCGATCAAGAAAATTTTACGAAATGTATTCTTATTTGTATAATATTTGAAATCCAGGGGGCAATTTCCACTCTGTGCCCTCCTGCAAGTGCCCTCGGCCGTCTGAAAGATAAATGCATGGAACACGTGAAAACTAATTCCATCTTGAGTATCCATTTGTCCTTGTTTTTCTTTCATCCTCAATGTTTGCTTCCCCTAGAATGAACTCAATCCAAGGTCGGGGAGGGGGGATGGACAATGCCCCCTTCACCCCTGTACTTGTGGCACTGTTTGTGAGTGTCTCTTTATCAATTTCATGTCATCACTCATTTTTGCAATTAGCTAGAAGTTGCACAAAAGCAAAGCTAAGTAACAAAAATTAAATATCCACTCCCTCTCTCTACCATATGATTCATATGATATGAATCAATATTACCAAAAGGTAGACTTGGGAATCAAAAATTTAAGCAGTTCGAAGTTCATACCAACACATCAAAGAAAAACATCCGAACACATATGGGAACTTTAATACAACACTACTCAAAATGCCACAACTGTTCTAGATATTGAAAATTGCGAAATCATTTCCCGAAGTCTGAATCTCGAAGAGAATCCCACCTTGCATCAATGATTGTAGAATAGAACTAAAAATACACAATATTGCAGACTGCAAACTTCTGATGTCTGCCTCTCTACACAACAAACACATTCATTTTTGCAAGAAGAAAATTGGAATTTTACAAATTTGAAAAATCGTCGATGTTATTTTCGTAGCTTATTGTAAGTTCACATTTAAATATTTCATAGTTCGAGGAGGGGCATGCCCCCCCTGGCCCCTCTCCTGGGTACGGGCCTGCCCATATTATATAATATTGCCTAAAATACCAATTTTTCTATTATTTTTTATTCATCTTTATTTCTTCAACTCAGGTTTAAGTACATTGTAAATGCATTTATGACCTAATACATGCAAGAAAATGCCCTATAAACTTAGGAAAATGACCTAAAATTTCTGAAAGATTTTTAAAACAAATTTATAAACTACCAAGAGAAATTCAAATTACAAATCAACGTTACAGTATCTATCACATGCTCATTGCGTATGGTGGTAGTACAAGTAAGAAAGTTCACTTTTTGTCATCTTTTACACTTTAAGTACTGAGTTACAGTACACAACGAATGATTGTCGGTTTTTGGACAAGAGAGCCTTGTACACGGAAATTTTTTCTCGACTTCCACCTACACAAGAGTAGCTTACTTGAAATGAACAATATCACTTCCTGTTAAGTCACTTTCAATTCCATAGAGTGCAAATTGCTCCCTGACAAAATATCCGATACAGAACACAAAACTTTGTACCCTTTGTTTTTTTTTACAATAATCCGTCTGGCGACAATATATTTTCTGATATAGGGGAAATCACATTGTTTGAGCTGAATTGTTATACAACACCTTGTGTCAACAATTATGCACAGAATTTCTTTTTTTCTTCAAACACAGTCATTCAGAACTGAGCTGAAGACAATGAGACGAGAGTCGGGAACCTCTCACCTTCAAAGGGTTACATTTGCATGTAAAATGTCCCTTCTTTCACCAAAATGTAGAAAATTCATAAAATGACTTAAAAAATGGCCGAAAAATGACAAAACGGTTTAAAAAGTCTAAAAAATTACATTTACTTCAAAAAGGTTCAAAGAATTGCAAAAAAATGCCCAAACAATGGCGTTCCCATTTATTCACTTACGTGTAAAATACGTTCCTATCTACTTATGCAATATTTCTGCCTTACCAAAAAAAAAAAAATATGCATTTGCATCAAAATCCTAGCCCTAGTTATCACATTACAAAGGATGTAATATTATTGAAATTCCAATTAATCACTACCAGAGTAAAGAACCTGGATAGCTATTTAGTGACTCGGACAGAACGACACCAATCAGATGTCAGCCCACCCCTTCCTTTTTTTCAGCTCCACATTTATAGTAGTCAATCATTATTAAATTGTTTCGTTCTACGTGTATTTCGATGCCCGGCCTGGGCATGGATGTTCATTGTGAATGTTCTCATATGAATTTCATCATATCATCACTCATCCTCATCGCCGTGATTAGCCAAAGTGGCAGAAAACGACGTAAATAACCTAATTCAATCAATTGAGCATTCAACACTTTCGAATCTGCCCCCCCCCCTTACAAATGCTTTGTGTGAGCCTGACATACGCCCCCCTTCTTCAAATCAACATATTTTCGTTGCTGAAATGGCGACCCTCGGAAGAAGTTTCACCTACGTAGGTGAAGTCACAGCAGGCCTGTAGCTATAGGGGGCAGAGGGGCAACTGCCCCCCCTGTAAAAAGTAAAGAATACATATCTACCTGGAATTCTCACTAATCTTTACAATTTGATCCTGTATTACTCTAGCAACATAACAAAGACATTTATTGATTTTGTGATTTATGAAGGTGTGTGGGATTTCGTATAATGTCGCATCAGGATTTGGGGAATAAAATCTCTTCCAGATTCAAACTTCGGGAAATGATTTATCAATTTTCAGTATGTAGAACAGTTGTGATATTTTGAGTAGTCTTGTATTAAAAGTGCCTAATGTATTTGGATGTTTTTCTTGGATGTGTTGCTAAGAAGTTTGAACAGCATAATTTTTTTGTTTCCCAAGTCTACCTTTTGGTAATAGCGATTCATGTGATAGAGAGAGGGAGTGACGTGAAATTGATGAAGAGACACTCACAAACAGTGCTGCAACCACAGGGGGTAGGGGCATTGTCCCCCCTCAATCTTGAACGGAAGTCCAATCTGGGAGGGGGCAAACATTGAAGTAAAGAAACATGACTAGCAGAATCTAAGAATAGTAGAACAAAATGGTTACTCAAGTTGGAATTAGTTTTCAAGTGTTTCTTGCTATTTTCCTCCAGACGGCTAAGGGCACTTGCAGTGGACAAAGAGGGGCAATTGCTCCCTCGATTTCAATTTTTATTACAAATAAAAGTACATTTCGTAAAATTTTCTTGCTCGCTTCGCTCGCAGGGTCAATATCTGATATTCTTATAGTCCCACGTTCAAAGCTATAGCTAGGGGGCGGCGGGAGTCAGCCCTGGGAGCCAAAACGATCTAAATAAAAAAAAAATGTTAAAGAGAATGCCATGTTTCCCGTGAAATTTGTTGCGCCCTATTAAATAAATATTGTTTTCAGTTTGCAAACATTTGATACTAAAGATTTTCCTGCTCGCTTCGATCCCAATATGATTATTTTCTGTAATGCATTCTAAATTACCCGAGAGAGAGGTAAGGCCAGATATATACTTCAGACTGTTGCTGCTTAAATGCATGAACAATTCTTTTGAGGAAATGGAGCGTTCACATTTGAGAGACAATTTGGCGGATGAATTGACCATGTAATGTATTTAAATTTTATATATATATATATATTAAAGAAACTTTGAATACGTACACAATTTAGCGTTAACATGTTGCATATGTGTTTTCTTATTTTATGTCGCTCTATGTTACATATGTTTAAAATGTATGTTGTATACATGAAAGTTATACTTGTCATATGTACAAAATAATAATGTTCGTCATTATTCTGTCCTTGAAAAATACGGTTTGTGTGCTTGTTTTCCATTATTAGCTAATATGAAATTGAACGTGTTGGAAAAATATTTCAAATATTTTGTTCAAACACAAATGCTTTAGCACCGACTTCTATCCCCTTTTGCATGATTTACGACGATAATAACGTCTTGCAATGCTACTATTATTACTACCATTACCAGCACTATATTACTATTATTATTATTGGCACGTTTGTCCTGGTACTTGACCCCCTCTCCAGATAAAAAATTGTGGTTTCGCCTCTGCTCACAAAGAAGACTCATACCCAGGCTCGAACCTGGAACCCCTGGCTTCGCAGTGTGTTATGTAACCATCCTACCATGTAGGTCGGCTAGTGAAAGATGTAGGACAGCTTACTGGCTCAAATATCAAACACGATGAAAATATGATAGTGTTTCACAATTATTATTTCGGTTAGAAAGCGATAAAATTTGTAGTTCGATAGGGTTACACTAAGCATCTTATGGAGTATAAATATCAATTTCAAATCTTATGAATCATTTCTCTATGCAAACGCATCAAATATGGTAAGCAACATAGGTGTGTGTTATGATATCCATTTTATAAAGGAAATGTTAAGTTTTAACCCTGACTGTTTGCACGATATCGTTTCAATAGCATGTTATATATTGCTCTCAGAATTTTAAACGGCAGTAAAAATAAGTGACATTTGCAACTACGAAGCTTACAATGGGATTGCATCCATTAAGGACAGAAGATGCCTATTTTGATTGCTTGTAACATCGAAAGATGAATTAGAGGCGCAAATAGTGACTGAGAAAAGTTGCTTGCCTTGATGTCCTGCACACACTGTGAAAGTTGTCAATGTTATCAGGCGGCACCTTATGAATATAGGTTCAAGAAAATGACAAGTAGAAAAAAGCTGCAGTGAAATAAATACGATTGAAAATCTCTCAAATTACATTCTATTTATTTTCTTATATTTATAATAATAAATTGTGTCTGTAGCAGAAGTTGTCTGTTAAACCTACCTCAGGCACAACCTAATTTTTTGACAAATAATTATGTCAACTCTTCTGCTATGTAGTGGATTCTCCTAATTTTATTCATATATCTTAAGCCATTGTGTGACTGGTAAAAATTAGTATCGGAATAAAAATCCCTGATATTTGGGGTTTGTACTCTTCTGCTCAAAAAGTGGTGACGATAAGCTGCTCAAAGACTTCGTGCCGCGGAAATGGGGTAAAGCGAAGGAGGCAACTTATATCTTTCGGTTTCGTACCATAGTCATTAAGGAAGGTATTTTTCAAAATGTAAAGAGGATACAGCATTTCCCTCGATAAAACTTGATAAAACATGAAATATTAATGATGACAGTGTAATCCAAGAAGTCGCTGATCAATCAAATCCTATTTGTTTGTAAGGTGTCAACACAATATTTTGCAAAATGGTTAACGTAGGCAAAGATTGTCTGAAGTGATACAAGAGTCTTTCATTTGAAGCAAATAGAATCCATGGTGGAGTAAGGGACCCATTTTAATGTTTTAGCAAGTAGGCCTAAAAAAATGTAAATGTTTACACAATTCATCAAAGTGTAGATAATATGTAACCATTATTATTTAATTAATTCTATTTTTCTTGCCTAACACAACACAATGGTGTTCTTGGATTCTCGTTAGATTCCTTTGTGCGTAAAAATCTTGCATACTTGAAACTAGAGGAAAACATTATGAAGCACGATTTATAAACGTCTTCCTTAATCAGTTGTGCAGAGAAGCTCAAAGCTGTTGGTACATATTAATCGTCTATTAACATTATTGACCTGTAAATATAACGTAGATACAGTCCCGATTAGCCTATTTATGTTAAACTTTATCTTTGTATTCTTTGGTAGTCCGAAAATGTCATTATCGAAATATTGTTATTTGATGTTGCTCGAACTTTTTTTGTTCATTGGAGTTTCAAGATATCATCCCTTTCCTGTTACTTATCACTTTTGGAGAAGGGGGAGGGGGCATCTTCCAATGCAACACAATATATTAAAAATTTGCCCCCTCTAGGATTGGCTTCGCCCCCCTACTAAAAATTCTGGCTACGGGCCTGCGTCACAGAGAAACTGGCTCTGGCGGGATTGTAAACACGAGAGTTGGGGGAAGAAAATACCTGTAGGACCTTCAAAAGCGGGCCAAACCTGAATCAGATCCGCGAGCAGTTTGGGCATCGGGGTAATGGTTGCGGTCGTAAACTTGGGAACATTACGACAGTGAGTGAGTCCCAACTCAAGGTTACCCCCCCTCCTCCTCGAAGCCAATGCGTCGCTATTTTTCCACAGAAGATTTGAATCTGAAACCTGCGAAGATTGACATAACAGATACTGAAGGGAGCCACGAAAGCTCAATTGATCATGATAATTAGAGACAGTGGCGTAGTGGCCGCCCGGCAATGCAGGCTGTGGCGAGGTGTAGAACCAGCCCCGCAATATTCTTTCTCTCTCTCTGCTTCTGAAATTTTATATAGCTTAGAAATTCAACAGGAAGTGTCGCTTATGAAATAATTTAATTTACAAGACAGAAATCTGGTTTCCAGTAACATATGATACGACATCTTCGATAATAAGCAGAGGCGTTCTGGTTCGGCCAGAGGGGCCCGGCTAACTTAACATATGTGTCCCCTCCGAAATGCAGAATTAACTTCCTTGCTCGCAGGTGGACATCTATAGGAAAAATCCCATATCTCATAACTAGACCTCGGATTTTTGGATGCTAAAAATCCAGAAATAGGTCCTAAAAATCTTAAGTTAGGCTCGAAAAATCCTAAAATAGGTTCGAAAAACCCTAAAATAGGTTCTAAAAATCCTGAAATAGGTCCTAAAAATCTTAAGTTAGACTCGAAAAATCCTGAAGTAGGTTAAAAAAACTTAAAATAGTTCAAAATTTCTGAATACTGCTGATTAGGTATAGTCACCGGCAATGAAAATGGGACACATATATCCTGAAATATGCACTATCTTGCATAACGTTATGTGTGTTGCCTAACCCTACGGCGATGGCAGAACTCAACATTGGAAATTTGCTATTAAATTCCACTCATCGCCGTATAGTTTAGGCACCAATCTGTTTTCACGTTATCCACAGTAAAACTCCGCAATTTTGTCTGTGAGGATCATCTTATATTCTGAAAATCTTACAACAAGAATATAGTGAGTGGTGCAAACTTCAATGCTGAAATGTTCGTTTGCAAGGCGTGAATGCCACAAAGCATGGAAGTGACGCGAAAGTGAGCAAGACCACAGAGATCAGACCACTTTGTATTGCACAGGTAACAGTGGAACCTAAAATAGGTTCTAACAAGCAAAATAGGTTTTTAGGCACTAAAAAACTTTTGTTGCGTTTTTTAACGAAACGCTGACATAACTTATTATTTCTTGCATGAATCCAGTATAGAAAGATCCAGTTACTCAACCAGTCGTTGCTTTGTTGCTGCACAATATAAAGAATTAAATTTGATAAATCATGAACTTTTATCACTAATTTTAATTTTACGTGTGGTATTTGAATGTAACTTCACATCAAATATTTTCAAGATGGCTCTAAGCCTTCTTATATTCAAATAAGAGCTGAAAAAAACTCTAAAATAGTTTACACCTGTTCCATGTTACTTCAAAGTGGTCCCAAAACTCAGTTTGATGTGGAGTCGAATTATCCCTTTGCCCTAAGGGTTCACAGCGTATGGGTTAAATGTTACCATTATTTGGGGGCATTTTGTGAAGTTCATTTTTCTTCCATATTGAAATTCTGTGGACATTTCCTTCTTTCCAGTGTGTTTTTATTTTTTGATCTACAGTGCTCGATATAGCTGGTATGCTTGGTCGAGGAGGATTGGATTGATTTGGTGTTTTAAGTCCACTTTATGCACAGTAAGGCTAATCGGGACTGGACCTACAGTTTAAAGTGGGATCCGAACCACTTATGCCTCCACCGGGTATCGAAACCGGGACCCCTTGATTACAAGGCGACGACGCTACCACTGCGCCATCGGGGAGGCCTCTTGGTCGAGGAGGGTCTTTGTGTAGATCAGCATGGAGACAATGAAGAAGTGGGGGATGCTTATGCAAATTATCCTAGCAGGAGGGGATGGTTAATGGAAATGTACATAACTGGGGGAAAAGCACCCCTCTGCACTCCTTCTCCACACCCACATCTCCAGCACTGATGATCTATTATTAATATAAAAAGGTCTTGTTTCAGGAAATATATCGAAAAGAAATGCTATTGTTGAAATTATCATTAATAATGTCCACTATTATTAAAATTGAAATCCTTTTCGGAATTCAGTCTTTCCGATCGACTTTCATTGAGTGACGAATTTTCAGTGAATGAAGTCCCATCACCGCCCTATTACCCGTCTTTCAAAGCTGGAGTCCACCATATTTCCTTCTACTAGATTTCAATTGATCTTGTGATGCTGGGTTAACACTGGAATTCTAGAGGTCCAGTTCAACCCCCAAAACAGAAATGAGCACATTGTTGAATACATTAGTTACTATTAGTATTAGAAGGCTAATGTGAGGGAATTACTTTATATCATACATTTTAGTCCGATGAGAAGGTCCGGAAAAATGCAAATGGATACCTCAAAAATTTTTAGATCCAATTTGTGCAATTGGAAACAATATTGATTTATTAGTGCGCAATTAATTTCCCTGGACGCCATGGCATTCTCTCTTTTACAACTTTTTTTTTAGATAATTCGTGCCCAATAGCTGGCTCCCGCCGCCCCTCTGAACTTGATGAAAAAAAGAATAGCAGATAATGCGAGCGAAACAAGCAAGAAAATTTTACAAAATGAATTTTTATTTGCATAAAATTTGAAATCGAAGGGGTAATTGCTCGCATTAGCCCCTGTCCCCCCTGTAGTTGAGTCACTGTATAATGCAGACATACAGGGTGCTCGGAAATTCCCCTTACAAACTCCTAGGGCAAGTAGAGGGGACTGAGTAGACAATATTTGGAATGGGAACCCATGTCCGGAAACGTACCGTTTCCGTGCTACAACCATGACAATGTGTCGGATGTGCCTGTGTTGGTATGCAACCGGGTAGGCAGTATATGATGTCAGAAGATCACCTGATGACCTAAAGTGTAATCATTTATTACAACCATGTCAAATGAGGTGTTACGTAAGGTACAGAAGTGAATGACGTGTGACTCAGTCCATAATACAAACAAATTTATTTGGTAACAATGCCAAGGGAACAAAAAAGAAACTTACTATTCATTAATCAACACCTGTGTCGACAGTGGAACGCAACAATTTGTAGACGTCATTGTCTACATTGTCATGGTTGTAGCACGGAAACGGTACGTTTCCGGACCTGGGTTCCTATTCCAAATATTGTCTACTCAGTCCCCTCTACTAGCCCTAGGAGTTTGTAAGGGGAATTTCCGAGCACCCTGTATTTAAGCAATATATGTTTACTTTGGATACTTTAGGCTCACTGCCATTGTTAGTCAACCTTAATCTGCACAGTTGCTCGACTAACCTTGTGTTAATGCGAATACCACGCACCCTTCCCCCTTCCATCCAAACCGATTCTAAAGGCATAAGAGATAATGTTTTACTTCAACCCTATCGCCGCGATCACCCACAGGTAGGTAGAAAACCTATACATAATAACCAAAACTAAAAATCAATAACAAGTCAATCAAACGATAGTTTAAAGTGGGATCCGAACCACTATGTGCCTCCACCAGGTATCGAACCCGGGACTCCTTGATTGCAAGGCGAAAACTTATTCACGGCGCAATCGAGAAGGCAGTTATAAATATCTGATACATAAAAAATATCAAATAAATTCCCTTATATGTATTAAATACTAACGTATTTTTACATGTTTAGTAATTTAGTTTTATATTTAATAACATTATAAATATTAATCATATAGGCTCTTTCTTGTCAGTTGCTTGGTAGAAAATTTGAAAAGTTTCATGCACATACATAATATATATGTATAGTTTGTGTATGTCTGTGTAGGCCACAATCTTCTTCCCCCCCAAAAAAAAATCAATCTTCAATGATTTCGCGCCCTGGTAGGGTATGTAGCTGTCTGGCAAAGTCCTCATTCCGTAAATTCACGAACTGCATGAAATCAGAAAAAGACATATATTCCCCCCTCGTTTTGAGAAAACCTGTTTCACAACCCACCCCTGTCCTTTCTGTGGTGAAGGACACTCCAGTGGGACAATGAATCTCCCCCCCCCCTATTTACTGCGAGCAGCAAAAGAAGACGGCCGCGCCATCTACTGGCCACCGATGGAAATGCAATTTCAAAGCGCAGCGAAGTTTAAATGTGGGGTAATCCTCTACTCCCTAACTCCTCTATGATTAAGCTGACATGTATGTGAAAAATTTGTGTAACATTTTTTATTCATACGAACATGGACCAACGGAAATTTTACTTCTGCTGCTGCTGCTACTTATACTACTACCACTGTTAATAATAATAATAATTATCATTATTATATTTGTTTAGGGGCCGGTTGCACCATCTCCGCTTAACGTATATACCCCACTTAACACCATTTTGCGGTTGTTCAATGTCCGCCTAACGTTACCTAGCACTTAAAGTCCCGTGTAACGTAAGTGGCGGTCGGGGCCCCGCCTAACGCGTTAAGTGCCAGGTAAACATGGAAAAGCAGTACACTGTGCAGCCAACAGATACGTGCAGCACCTAGTATAATCTGTGTTTACACTTTTATAGTTGATAAAATGGCAAAGTCTCGATCAGCTGTTGCAAATTGCGAAAGTTTGCTGCATGTTTTGCATTATCAAATAACAGCAAAAAAAGGTGGATTTGTTAATTATCCCAGGATCGGCAATAAATAAAGCAACGTTTGTAAATATATGTGTAGAAATGAATATTAGATGGTCATTTTCGTGTGTGTTCTGAAAATGTTGTATATTATTATTAACATTAGCAGTTTCACTGTAATTTCGTATGTAGGATTTGAGTGCATGCGGGTACAGAAAATAAAACCAGGTTAAAGTAATGCGTTTGATGCTTGCAAAATTGTATTAAAATGCCGTTCCAAATAAATGAATGTGTGTTTGCTGTAACAATTTTTTTCAACCAAACGCAATACACGAAATGTACACCATGCATAAGTTGCTTTTTCGCAATCCTGGTAATTTGTAATCTTTAAGATTAAAACACGTGTAATATTATTAGAGTCACTTCCGTCGCCATTGGTGTGAATGTAACATTGCAAATAAACAAGTAATGTGTTGTTTCCGAATAACAACTGGCAAAGAATACACGTATAATATTTAGCAGTAGCTACTCTTACCGTCCAGTTCATACATATGTACGTACAAGGAACAATTTCCGAAGGGTGGTGTGTTTTTTACAAACACCTTGCAAGAAACTACATACCTAGTAGTACATAAGACGTAATACCAATCTTTTAAGAAACGTATACATTGTATATGTTTGATTTTGTATGTTAACTTCCAAAATTGGCAAAAAAAAGTTTACTGTTAACAAGCATCCTTACGATGTTGACATGCATGTACAAGGAACAATTTCCTACTGGTTTTGTACATAACCTAACCAACCCTACCCTAATATTCATGGGAGAGCATAAGACGTAAATGCCAAAGTTTTTTTTCGGTATTTACAACTTCGAGGAAACGTTTTATGCGAAGTAACATATTTTTAATTACATTGTGCGAGATTTTGTACTTTAACTTTAAAACTGGCAAAGAATAATAATAATAGAGACAGGTACAGCAGTATCTTTACGGCGTTGATACGTATATACAAGGAACAATTTCCGA
>NW_028143606.1:0-65000 GCF_977018435.1 Lepisma saccharinum
TATCAAAAAAAATTTAATTCAATTCAACTAAACGGTATATATATATTTAAAATATTCAATATAAGGTGCAAAGTTTAATTTGCTATTCCACATACTCAGACTCGAAATATATCTAATACGCATAAGTCACAAAGTTATGGGATATACTAAACTACAGAAAATTGTTAATTTTGTATAAGAATTTCAAACTCAAATTTACTTAATCAGTTTCAAGATATCTTCCAACCTGCAAAGGATGCTAATAAAGTAAACGGATTGAGAAAATTCTGTTTTATTTTCCGCACAGATTTCCTTTTCTTCCTCGATAAAAATGAAAGCTAAACTGTGAAAAACTTGCCTCAGGACATTTATAAATTTGTAGAAATTCAATGGGATTTGGATTAATAAATGTTGTAATTTTCCACGTCTACGGAGGATTCACGTATAATTCCCGGAGTCAATCATTGACGCAAAATGAATTCCCGGTGAGTAGCCACCCTTCTATCATCTTCGGTAGTCACGTATCGTGGAGATTATATCTTTCTCCCTTCTCTTTTCCGTCCTGTCCCGTCTCTCATTCTGCCTTATCTTTCTTCTTCTCTCGTCCTCTCTCTTTCTGTTTATTATATTCTTCCCGGTTTCTCTACCCTATTTCTTACTTTAGCTTTACTCTCTCTCTCTCTCCTTGCTCAGTTTTCCACGGTTTCTTTATTTCTATTACTTTGTCTCTTTATTTCTATTTATCGTTTACTTACTTTCCGCATGCCATTCTTTATGTATGTTGTCTCAATCTTTCTTCTCACTATCTAGTTATTTCTATGTGTGTCTTTTTATATTTCATATATCTAACGTAACAGATCAACTACAGATCAAATTTTTCACAGCAGACAGACACTTGAAAAAAAGTGGGAATATAATCAAAATGCCCATCAGCTATTCATTGATTTCAAAAAAGCATATGATTCGGTCAAAAGAGATAAATTATATAATATATTAGTCGAGTTTGGAATACCTAAGAAGCTTGTTAGCATGATAAAAGTATGCACCAGTGAAACAGAAAGTAAAATTTGTGTGGGTATTAATGTGTCTGACAAATTTACAATTCATGATAGGTTAAAACAAGGAGATGCATTATCTCCATTACTCTTTAATTTTGCCTTAGAATATGCTGTTAGGAAGGTAAAAGAAACTAACGAAGGACTAAAATTAAACGGTGTGACTCAGTTGTTAGCATATGCATATGATGTAGACTTATTAGGGGATGATATAAATACAATTAAGAATAATGCTAAAATATTTTTCAAAACTGCTAAAGAGATAGGTTTGGAAGTTAACAAAGAGAAAACTAAATATATGCTTACAGTCCGAAACCAAGTGTTAGGTAATAATCAAAATCTAATTATTGATAACAACTCGTTTGAACCAGTTTCCAAATTCAAATACTTAGGAGTAATATTAACAAATGAAAATTATATTAAAGAGGAAATAAACAGTAGGCTTAATTCAGGAAATGCATGTTACGTCTCTCTTCATAAACTTTTGTCTTTTCGTTTAATATCTAAGAAACTAAAAGTTAAAATATACAAAACAGTAATTTTTTAATATCTAAGAAACTAAAAGTTAAAATATACAAAACAGTAATTTTGCCTGTAGTATTATATGGATGCGAAACTTGGTCCCTTATATTGAAAGAGGAACATAAATTGAGAGTATTTGAAAATAAGATCCTTAGGAAAATCTTTGGACCTAAAAGGGATGAGGAGACAGGTGGGTGGAGAAGGTTACATAATTTAGAACTACATAATTTGTATTCATGTCCAGATATTATTAGAATAATTAAATCAAGAAGATTTAGGTGGGCAGGCCATGTGGCACGAATGGGAGAGGAAAGAGGAGTTTACAGGATTCTTTTTGGGAAACCTGATGGTAAGAGACCTGTAGGAAGGCCAAGACGAAGATGGAGGGACAACGTTGGGATGGACCTAAAGGAAATCGGTAGGGATGGAAAAGAGTAAATAGATCTTGCTCAGGATAGGGACAGATGGAAGGCCTGTGTTGCTGCAGCCATGAACCTTCGGGTTTAAGAAGGCTAGAGAGTTAGTTAGTTAGTTAGTCTTTTTATATTTCTCTCTTTTCCTCTATTTTCGAATCCCTTCCGTCTTTCTTTCTCTTCCTTCCTATTTCTGTTCGCTATCTTCCTTTCCTTCTCTATTTATCCCTCTCTCTCCTATTCCCGCAGTTTCCTTATCACTATCTGCATCTATTTTTAATACAGTCTGTCCCCCCTTCTCTCTGTGTCTCTCATGTGATTCTTATTCTCTATAAATGATTCTGAAAACCTATTACATAATAAGCTATTTTGGTGGGCAAGGACACTTTCACGGTGGGTGACGTCCCGTTTAGATATAAATTTTGATCTCGGCTACTCACGATGGATTAAAGGGACAAGATATATATATATATATATACACTGGCTGACAAAAAAAGTGAAGCACCCAGAAGGAATGGTCGAAGATTACCCCATTTCGGTATACATGCATACCATTGATGTGTGAGTAAATCATTAGATGTACAAGGATCTGTAATGTGTAGAACGCCTACCAGAGGGCATTTGTGACGTCACCTCCTGTTGCTGATAAGGTGGGACCAGTCACCTGCTGTGAGTCAGACAGTGCAGCACGAAGTTCAGAGAGGAAAACGAAGCACCGGCGATGTCTCGCAGACGCGTTAGACAGCCGATCCAGCAATTGACAGCATTTGACAGAGGCCGCATTGTGGGACTGCATGAGGCGGGTTGGTCGTATCGGGCAATTGCCAGGCATGTGGGCCATTCAGATGTCACAGTGGCCCGATGTTGGAATCAATGGGTACATGAGGGCACTCAGGCACGTCGTGCAGGTTCAGGTCGACCAAGAAACATCACTCCGAAGGAGGACCGTCTTATGGCGCTCCAAGCAGTGCGGGATCCCACAACTTCGGCACCCGTCATCCGAGAACATGTACTGGACACTCTACAACATCCTGTGAGTTCCCGCACAGTGTCTCGACGACTCGCATCCGCCGGATTCGGGTCCTACCGCCCCATGCGCCGGTTGCCGTTGACACCACAACACCGACGCCTGCGGTTGGTGTGGTGCCGTGCTCGGGAGGCATGGACAGAGGACGAATGGCGTCGCATCATGTTCAGTGATGAGTCCCTCTTCTCCATGACCTCCGATGACCATCGTGTGCGGGTGTGGTGGCGTCGAGGGCAGAGGGCACATCCTGCCTACATTGTGGAGAGACACACAGGTGTGACCCCTGGTATCATGGTGTGGGGAGCCATTGGATATGCGTTCAGGTCACCTCTAATAGTGCTTCGGCAGACTTTGACGGCACAACGATACGTCACAGACACTCTGCGTCCACACGTCCTACCCCTTATGGCACAGCACCCTGGGACAGTGTTCCAACAAGGTAATGCACGCCCACACACAGCCCATGTGTCTATGGACTGCCTAGAGCATGTTGAGGTCCTCCCGTGGCCAGCACGATCCCCGGACCTCTCCATCATTGAACATGTGTGGAATGACATTGGACGGGGACTCCGTCCTAGTGCCAACCTGCGGGATCTGGAGGGACAGCTGCAACACCTGTGGACGAACGTGCCTCAGGAGAGGATCCAAAGGCTGTTTGACACTATTCCGAACCGCATAAGGGCATGCATTGCGGCCAGAGGGGGTGCGACACCCTACTGACCTGGTGCCACCATTCCACCTGTAACTGCCAACGGCCTTGACTCTTGCATCCTATATTGTAATCAGTTCAATAAAGGTACATGGACTTTCAGCATATGTAGTTTCATTCACGTCCAACCACTCCTTCTGGGTGCTTAACTTTTTTTGTCAGCCAGTGTATATATATATATATATATATATATATATATATATATATATATATATATATATATATAT
The DNA here is from genome assembly GCF_977018435.1 of Lepisma saccharinum. Taxonomy (NCBI): domain Eukaryota; kingdom Metazoa; phylum Arthropoda; class Insecta; order Zygentoma; family Lepismatidae; genus Lepisma; species Lepisma saccharinum. Next base: position 3,933 of record NW_028143606.1, read on the forward strand.
ACAGGGTGTTTCTAAAGGTCGTTTACAACGCTTGGGAGGTGATTCCTCACACGAAAACAAGCAAAAAGTCTAAGTTCCATTTTTACGACTGAGGCTTCGTTTCCGAGATAGGAGCCTCGCAAAAGGTGACAAAGTGAACGTCACACCTGACTGGGACGAATACTATAACAGATAGAGAGGCGGTTCCAAGGGAATCATAAAGGAATCGTATGTGCTCAGTCCGGAAGTCACTATGAAAAGTTCACTGCACGCATGCGCAATGGAGTCCTCAAAGGAATTGGGGATTTCCAGCAAGAACAATACATGGAAAGGGTATGTAACGCAGCAAGAAAGACCGTGACAATGAGAAATGCGTTAAAGACAACACATCCCGACCTCAAACATCAAAACATGAGCACGGAACACAAAATCCGAAAAGTTGAGCACGGTTGCATACCCCAGTTACACGCGAGGAATGAACGAATCATGTCATGTGACATACGAGAGACACATTACTCCACCAGGAGGAGGGAAAGAAAAACACAATATCAGATGATTGCGACAACGTGTATTTTTACACGCGACAACTACGTAATACCCCCCCCCCCCACACACAACAAACAACAAATGCTCGAAGGGTTGGTTCTCTCCGGCAGTCGTTCCAGTCGTGTTGCAGGTGTTGGGATATGATCAGCAGTTGTGTTCGTACGGTGATACGGCCAATTTGTGCAGTGGGCCAGTGTTAAACAAAAACAATACTTTGCAGTTCCAGCTCCCTATTACACAGATGGCTGCGTATACGACCCAGCAGCTAGCAGACATGCATCTCATGTATGGGGAGGCACGTGGTAATAGCCGTGAGGCAAGGCGTCTTATGGAGAACGCTTTCCACATAGACGTTTACCGTCTCACACCTTCTTTCAGGTAGTGGACAGTCGACTGCGTGAAACAGGGTCAGTGTTACCACCGCGGCAAGAAGTTGGAAGACCCCGAAGTGTACGCACACATCAGTTTGCAGAAGATGTGTTAACAGCGGTCGCAGAACATCCTGGCACCAGTACGCGAGTGCTCGCTCGGGCACGAAACACGTCTCATCTGAATTTGTGGCGAGTGTTGTCAGAGGAAGGAATGCACCCTTTTAAACTGCAGAAAGTACAAGAACGGTTACCTCGTGACTTTCGCCCTCGTATGGAGTTTTGCCAATGGTTGTTGCATCAGCTGGACACAAACCCTCACTTCGGGGCAAACGTATTGTGGACAGATGAAGCCATTTTCACCAGGATGGATGTCTTCAATAGTAGAAACAGTCATGTATGGGACTTTGACAACCCACATGCACTTTTTGTGGCCCATCACCAGCACAGGTTTTCAGTGAATGTGTGGTGCGGGATAGTACATGATCATTTAATTGGACCATACATTCTCCCTGTTCGCCTGAATGGTCGCACGTATCATGCATTTCTTAGTGAGGTTCTGCCTGAACTGTTGGGGACCGTACCTTTGGCAAGAAATGTGGTACCAACACGATGGTGCACCAGCTCATTTCGATTGTAATGTACGACATTTCCTGCATGACGTGTTTCGCAATACGTTCATTGGTAGGGATGAGCCTGTGCCTTGGCCACCGAGGTCGCCAGATCTCAACCCTCTCGATTTTTTCTTCTGGGGAGAAATGAAAACCCTCGTATACGACACACCTGTCACATCAGCTGAGGACCTCGTTGCTCGCATCAACGTCGCCGCCGCGACGGTAGCAGATACACCTGGCTTGTTTGCTCGTACTCGACAATCCTTGATTCGTCGCTGTCATCTCTGCGTAGAAGTAAACGGCAGACATTTTGAAAACCGTCTGTGATTATTATCCTCGGCAATCTCAGTGAGAACACTCTTGGTATTGCTCCCCACCCCCTTTGTGTGGTGAAAGTGACATCTTCAGTTGGTGTACAGTGACAGGACTGTCTGTGCGTAAGATATTGTAGCATTTGTTGTTTGTTGTGTGTGGGGGGATATTACGTAGTTGTCGCGTGTAAAAATACACGTTGTCGCAATCATCTGATATTGTGTTTTTCTTTCCCTCCTCCTGGTGGAGTAGTGTGTCTCTCGTATGCCACATGACATGATTCGTTCATTCCTCGCGTGTAACTGGTGTATGCAACCGTGCTCAACTTTTCGGATTTTGTGTTCCGTGCTCATGTTTTGATGTTTGAGGTCGGGATGTGTTGTCTTTAACGCATTTCTCATTGTCACGGTCTTTCTTGCTGCGTTACATACCCTTTCCATGTATTGTTCTTGCTGGAAATCCCCAATTCCTTTGAGGACTCCATTGCGCATGCGTGCAGTGAACTTTTCATAGTGACTTCCGGACTGAGTACATACGATTCCTTTATGATTCCCTTGGAACCGCCTCTCTATCTGTTATAGTATTCGTCCCAGTCAGGTGTGACGTTCACTTTGTCACCTTTTGCGAGGCTCCTATCTCGGAAACGAAGCCTCAGTCGTAAAAATGGAACTTAGAATTTTTGCTTGTTTTCGTGTGAGGAATCACCTCCCAAGCGTTGTAAACGACCTTTAGAAACACCCTGTATATATACCTAGGTGTATATATAGGGCGGCGCAGAAAGAACGAGTCAGTTTATTTATTCAATTCCGTGATAAAATTAACGTGTTCAAACGTACTCCTCCTTCCACCTCAATGCCTTTGAAATGAACAGTTTTTAGTCCAAAAGTCGAAAAACAATCACTTGAAGGGGATATAGTGTTTATAATTCGAGATTTTCACCGCATCGGGAAATTTCGAAAATTTCGCGTCCCAGAAATTTCATTGCGTGACACAATGGGCCAGAATTCTGAAAATGGGGACAAAAATCTGAATTGATGAATAGAGATACGTACTTTACGCTGTCAGTATTTCAAATAACTGAATACATAAGAAACATAAAATGATTGAAAATCTGTAATTATTCGTATGATGAAAGTGCACAATAATGAAGTAACGTCTTGTGTACAAAGAATGCCCTGTGCTCATGTACTGAGAAAAACTGTAGTTTGCAACATCACATAAAATCAGTTAAATTCTGTGCTTGTTGACATAAACACACTACCAAATGAAGCTGCTGTGTGTCCAGTCCGTAGGCCGTCTGACTGCCAAGTGGGGACTCGGGATCGATTCTCGGGGTGGATGATCTACGGTCGGAATTTTTAAAATAAAGTGGCTCTGGGATTTATATAGCATGTAATAAATAAGCAACTGGAGGCATTCCGAGGCGGGCCAGCTTGGTGCTGATCGCATTACCTCTACAAATGACCGAGATCGTGAATATGTGGAGCCTCAGAGATAAATTTTATTAAAGTGCACTGTGTTCACATAGTGACTGAGATAAACCTGAACCTTCCCTGTCACTGTTAGTAGTGGATAGATTTTCCATTGGCTAGACAGATTGTTGGGATTCATATGACACTCCGTGATGTCGAGCAAGCGAGTGACGTCTTCTCATAGCATACAAAGGTCGATGACTTGGTATTAATGGATCAGACGAGATAAGCAGATGATGCAGATCATCTTCGCTGATAGAAATCTCTCGTGGGAAAGTCGCTCTCTTAATGTTCTTGCTTTTTGAGCCTCCTTAGAGAGATGCCAACCGGAAGATCAGCTGCTGTTACGACATCTGAATCATACACTAAGATCTGTGTAGGCCATAATACCAGAAACATTCTGCTACAAGAAATTTCGCAGTTTCCAACGCATATTCACAAAAACTGTAGACGTTAGTGACTTGACGATAGTGTTTACAAAATAGCTACACCTCGTTGATGCCTGTGATTTCGACTGACTTTTTTTTAGGATCCTGAAAGAATTGCTGTGTTGTCTTGCCATCATTGGAGGTGTCACTACCATCTTGTTTAGGCTTGTCAACAACAATATGGAGAGCTTGAATTTTATCTGGACGTTTGGTTTTCGGGCTTTTGTTTTTGCTTTGTTTTCTTCACAAGCCTGACCTTCTTGAATTCGAGTCGATACAAGTGAAGGAAGAACTCAACAATCAAAGCTATGCACGCAGGATTGACAGTCAGAACTGAGTATTTACTGCTCTTTGAGTGAACTTGTCAAATTTTGTTTTCATTTCTGTACGCCAAGCGGCACAAATGTAACAACCCTGAGCAGATGATGTACCGCTCACTTTGTTGCAAACTAATGTGTGAAAAACTGTCAAATCTTCACAAATGCCAGCTGAAAGGCGTGTAGGACTTAGATGCTGTATCTAGTCTCCACTATGTTCCAATTATGCTCAGTTTACGTTAAATACTGCAATTTAATGCAATTGTATTTCAATGCAGGCTTATTTGGCAGTGTCAAGCCGCATGCAACTTACATTCTTTTTGTATATCGTAACTGCGCATTGGCACGAGTCGACAGCCAGTTTTTTCTTGGTTGCATTTATAAGACCCATTGAATCATTTGGCAAAAACATCTTCTTCCCCCCCATTCTTCAAATGGAAGAATCATATACATCATTGCAACTCAGCTGAAAACTGAAGCGTATGAACATGCTTCCATAACAATGCCCACAATACAGTAAATCAATTCATACTCCACCCACAGAAAGTGCATACCTTCATGATATGTAGAACATCTGCAACAAAAGCCCACACAGATAACGTTCTGATAATCCAAAAACCAGTCTCCATGGGTGAAACTGTGTGCGAGACGTTAGTAACATGGCGTTTCGCAAATGTATGGGTTTGCCCAAATTAAATTCTCAACACGTGGATAGAACTATTTGCGTTTTGAGGCAGCGCCATCATTGTTCTACAGGGAACTAATGTTTAATTTAAAGGAACTGATTTAAAGTAGGAATTTCTATTTTTGTCCCCATTTTCAGAATTCTGGGCCACTTTGCATGGTCTGGAAATGGAGATTTTGTTTTCAGTCCCGAACATCATAATTATTAATATTTCCTTCTCAATTCTGCCCCGACCAAAATTTTTCCGCCCCGCACACCCCTAGTCAACATAATTCTAATGTTTCTTGTGTAAACGTTCTCTCGTTATTTTGTTGGACATGGCAGTTAATTTCTGTTACTGACTGCCTATAAATCGCGGAAAACAATGCTATTTGTAATAAAATATCCCTTTATAATTTCACCATTCCAATTACATGAAGTTTTACAGATATCTCAGGGGGGAAAGTGCCCGCCTGCGGGTGACCTGGACAGTAATAATAGTATTTTTTTTAACGCACCGAGAAAAAATAAGAACAGGAAAATAAATACAACTGTATGAATTGAATAGAATATATCGCTATGGCGCTTGGGCTTTGGTGAAACAACAAATTGAAATTCCTAGCATCAAAAATATGTTACGAAAGTTTCAAGTTAATGTTCCGTGCACGTCTGTTTCTTTGTAAATTTACCTTCATCACTTTTATCTAATCACTGTTCATTCCGGTCGTCGCGACTATTCAAACTGGTAGAAAAAGCGATGTAAAAATACAAGAACAACGCCTGGAGTCTGGACATTTACTCTACGTACCCGCCATCTGTTGGTTAATCGAAGAATTACGTATGTAACTGCCACGAGATTGAAGTCTGCACAGTAGCGACACCATTCGAGATGATTGAGAAGTTTTAGAAGTTCTCTAGCTCTCATTCCGTCCATTAGATTTATGCTCCGCTTGATACCGGTACATGAAGAATAGTGTTGCTCAGAAGACAGAGTTTCTCCTTCTTTTTTCAGTAAATTAGTGCATTCCAAGTCAAGTAAGTAGTTTTGTTTCACAACGAGAATCACGAGAACAATTAATTTGTGCTCAGTACTAACTGTCAAATTTAGTTTCTGAATGTGGGGTGCTATTTGCCACGAGCGGGAAAAATAATTGTGTTCGGAACACGGAAGTATATTACATCAAACTAGTCATTAGTGAGCAATTTTACATGCAAAGAAAACGCCAGAATTTAGCTGTTCATTGCCAAACTTTATCGGTGGCGGCGCCGCCCCTGTTGTCTCCCTAAATTTGATTTGAATTTAAAATTTTGGGTGCGTCAGCACTAGGGCTATTTTGCACCCATCTCACTATACGGGGTCCAGCCCCTTATCTTTACACATAACAACTCAAACGTTGCTTAATTAAAATCATAAAATATTAAAATGTTCTGACTTTCGTTAAAAGCTGAGGCTGCAAAGAACACTCAGCACAAATAAGGACAAAACACAGGACAACACAAACAAAATTATACTGGTGATGGGGCCAGTCGCCAGAGCCTCGTTAGTCTTTAGTCCAGGGTGTACTAACGTGGAAGTGAGGTTGACAGTTGGGTGTACTACGAGGAAAATCACCCCTTACACCCCTTGTCTCCCTAAAGATTTTATATTTGGTCACTTGGTTGTCCTAAGGCGATTACATTGGAGCGGGATGAGATGGTTATTCAAACTTTATTTTCAACGAAGGTAAGAATTTCTTGTGTAAATCGATAAAAAAAATGGGTTTAGTAAAGCTTTAAGATTATGTAGCAAGTCATACATTTCCGAAAATTGAATTCTCCTGAACCTAAGAATTAATCTATTAAAGCGCAACGGCAGGGTAGCTCAAACGGGCTAAATATAGTATGTTTATGCACAAAGAACACTAAACGTGACGTCATTTGGGTCGTCCCTAGTTGACAAGGGTCGATAATACAAAAATTTAGATTATTACACTATTTCCTGGTTGCTCGTATGTGTAATTCAACGGCGGGATAGGATCGGAGAAACTCCCAAAATTATAAAGAAGGACACGTATTAAGTGCGTATTAATAATAATAAACCATGGCTCTACTACAGCCGTAGAAGGGTCTTGGCCTATATCCCAACTGCCAGTCTCCCTCCCACACAATCCTACCTAATGGTGTCAGCGGCGTATACTCTGGGTCATCTAGGTAATCGCAGATGACCAGGTTGTATTTTTTTTAAATATATATATATATATATATATATATATATATATATATATATATATATATATATATATATACATTTCTTCGCAATATTCTTCCAAACCAATTCGATGCATACATTTCTTTGCTTCCAGCGCGCGAATGCTTCCAACCGTTTGCCGCTGAATGTCCAAGAACCTTTCTGCAGCCGGTGGAATGACTTCAGGGAATCTCACCCTGACGTCATTCCTCCCGCTTCCCTTACAACCCTTGGCGAGGAGGGAGGAGAGAGGAAAGAGGAGGAGGAAATACTGCTTCTCAGGCGCGGCGATTCCGTGCCCAGGGTAACCTCCTTCTTGTGAGAGTCCACCGGTCGCACCCTCAACCTTCAGAGCCCTTTACCATTCCCTCCGCTGAACTAGGGAAAACATACCCGGTAGAGTGCGAAGAACAGGAAAATTGAAAAACATGGGCAAACCAATTCTACGCTAATTTTCACTTTACTTTGCTTCTGTCTTGCTGATTTCTGTTACTTGAACATAAATTTATCAAAAGGAAAAAGCTTAAATATTGAAGATGAAGCAAACTAAATTAAAATTCAAAACTTAAGCAATTAAAGCACCTATATGCTGACTCCCCCCCATCCTTGTATTTACAAAAATAGTGATTGTTTCTCCTCTCTAATCTTCAAAAGCAGCGAGAATACTTCTTTCACGGAACTGAATATTTTTTTAAAGGGAAAGATATCAAAAATAAATTTTATATATATATATTAGTTAATTTAAGTTGCTATATTCCGCCTCTTTAGATTAATAGTGATGAAGATGAACGAATTAAACATAAAACAAAAAAACACATCAGACACGTAGCCAGATGGAGGACTAGGGGGCTGAATCCCCCTTCCCAAAATCCTACAAATATCTAATTTAAAAAGTGTATAGTGGTAATTAATTTTACTTCATTAGCAGGATTAACCACCTTGCATAATACGTTGTAATAATCAGAGATTCATCTTCAGGACTTCTAACCCCACTGTTTCAACTTTATGTGGCGGCTGCTAATAAGGGATGATCCCCATCCCGAAATAAAGTTCTGGCTCTGGCCTGCAATGATTCGAACTTTAAAAACCTGTCATTTCGAGCTCGGAAAGGGATTTTTTTATCATTCATAGGGAATTTCATTCTGAGCCAGGAACACAACAGAAGTTTGGCGCGTGAAACTGAATGCGTGTAGTCGTTGGCTTCGTGCTGTGCTTCTTGTTTATTATTTATTTAGGTGTTAGTGTTTGTCGTGATAGTGCTGTGTTAAAGGGTAATGGATGTGATATAAGATTTGCTGGTGAAACCTTTTGGAACAAGATCTTTTCAGGAGAAGTTGCAAATTGTTAATACAGGTAGTCCAGTGTCATCGCTTGAACTTATTTCTACACACAAAGACAAAAATCGGGAATATGTGAGGCATTTTCGCAAGCAAATTATGGTTGACAGGAAGTATAAGTGTTAATAAGCTTTGCTTTTTTGTTGGCCGTGCTTACTTTTCGGGGCTGAAAAGAATGTATGGACGCGTGGCGGATACTGTAATCTTTGCAACGCTTGCGTCAAACATGAAAAATCCAAAGTCACATAACTTCCTTTGTTAAGCTGCAATCTTTCGCACAGACACGTATTGATGTGCAACTGGACAAACAGCGTGCTTTGGATGTGGTACGGCACAAGTAATCGGGTTCTGGAGTAAGTTGAATTTTGCACTTAAATTAATATTGCGGGTTTTTATTTCACTAGTCCACGTGTTTCATTTTATATTTCACAGGTTGTTTTTTTATAGCTTTATAATACTGTTTTGTTTTATTATTTGAAATTCTACACGTATATTAAACTGCAATAACGAGAATTAATTGATTGTGGTCGTAGCAATAAGACAAACATTCCGACACAATATTCCTAAATCCAATATGGATCCTGACATAAATTGCACGGAAACTTTTGGAGTTTGAGGATCAAGGGTCGGAGATTACCCACTCGTTAGAACCAGCATACGCCACTGAATGGTGTGGAGATCTTCAACCGGTTAAGGGGTGACGTGGTGTCAGCACGTCGAACCCTCAGCAGTTATAGGAGATTTCCCAAACCGGGTTACACTACTCACTCGTAGCTCCCCAAATTCCTCACGCTGTTGTCACCGGTCCTATGCACAGGCCGAGAACCCAGGCGGACTCGAACTCATGCCATCCCGCAGACGGAGCCCAAAGCTCAGCGCCTTAGACCGCACGGCCACGTAGAGAGGGCCATATTTACTAGTCATGCGGAAAAGTATGATATCACGTAAAATATTATTTTTATATACGTCATTATTATTAATTTATTACGTGATAAAATATTTATTAAAATATTATATCACGTAATCTTATTAATAACAACATTAAAAAATTAAAGTACAGTCGCGCGCAATTATTATGTATTATTTTTTACCGGATTCACAACAATAATGTTTCCGCCTTCCCTTATTTTATTATTTTATTACTGGGATGTAAGTAAGAAAAGGTACTAGCGAGAGGTTGTGTAACAAGGCTCAGACCATTCTATGTTCGGAGTAACGCCTCCGTCCTCCAGGTACATACCTGCGCTCTATCTTCCTCGATGTTCACTCGCACAAACCAAATCCAAAACTGATCTCGAAATTTCCTTCCGATCTTCTCAGATGGGTTCGGTTGCTTTGCTATACAAATTCCAATACCTGTCGATTCATATCCGTCTGTCAAGTAATGGAATTTGTAAGGTCTGCATTCCAAACCGACGAGAACATCCTGTCTCCGTAATGTTTCGTTTTCAAGTACACCTTCTAATTTTTACCTACAAGTCAAGAAGCGTCATCTCCGATGGTCGCTTGTCTGAGTGTATCATTTATTGGTTCATACATGTTAGAAATTCCTTTGAAACGATATAGAAGTACATCAAGAAACTATCAAGCCTGGTAAGCAGAAACATTTTACCAGTACCAATCCATAATACTTATTATTATGCATAAATAATGCAAAAATAACAAAATACCCATTAAGAACCAAAGAGCAGTAAGTTGATTAACTAATGATATGAATATAAAGTTATTATAGCTGATTATAATACATAACCATAACCGTTACCAGCACAATAGCTTTTTTTACGATGCTTTTGTCCCTTAAATTGATTATTTTAATATTACGTTATCACTGGTGTTCTTTGCATCGACAATGAAAACGTAAATCATGATTCACTATACACTATAATACCCAAATAGTGAAATCCTTGAACCAAAGTTTATAATTATTTACAAATCTGAATGAAATAATATTCATTTTTGATAAAGCATAGTGTACACTGTATGCCATAATTACACTATGTAATCACTTAGAGAATATTCACTGTTTAAGCACATTGTGTGCAAACCTTAAGGGTTCAATACGACATTATTTCGTAACATTGTGTATATTTTCACTGAATCACTTTGTTTTATCATTTTGAAAGTACCAGTTTCTTCTAAAATAATTCACGCAATGATTGCAGATCAGTATAATTTCGATTACCCATGTTCTGAACGTTTGTCCATGCATAGAAATGTATCTGACTTCGTAGCACAATTGAGACGAACCTAGTTCCTGTGCTTCATGTAGTCTATTGGGACTTCAATAGGGACTGAAGTGGTGAACTTGACGTTTCCAGTTCTTCGAACTTCTTCATTTTCACACCTTGTTGCAACTTGTAACGATTGATGACATCCTGGGCAGCTGGGATGCTCTGGTGAATTGACATTTGGAACATGTAATGCTACTATTTGGTCCTGCTGGGAAGGATTTCCAAGTTCGTGAAACACTTGCCTGTTATACTAACGTGTTGTAAGCTGGGAATCAGATCACAGTGGGAGAATCACATGTTGTCCTAGGTGAGAAACCTGTTACACTTCTTCTCCAACTTCCGCAACTGGGACAGAAGGTTCTTCTTGGATGCATTGTCCTGTTTTAGCAGTATCAATTTGAATGTAATAGACACATATTCAATCAATGCTGTTCCTTCTTTGTCCTGTCCAAACAAAGTGTAGCCTTCGGGAACATTCTTCTTGACTTGGCTTTCATCTTTCTATTCTCCAATACGGCAAGTCCATCGTCCATCAAAATCTGAGGGGGGGGGGGGGGGTTGCTTCGAAATTGGATTTAAATCTGGAGTTGTATTTTGTAGAAGGTGGAAGACAATTTGGCGACGTTGGTCCTCGAGTTTTCCTCTGTCGATCTTCGACGATGTTCTGGTTTTATAGGTACCTGTTAGAGGTGGTCTGAGCCATTGAAAGGAAGGAGAAAGAGAAAATAAGGATAGGAATGTAGTAGAGATTGGACATACACCAGTCGACATGTACTAAGCCAATTGTAGGGCGGCTTTAGAAGTTCACTGTCTGCCTGCTGGACAGGTTGTCTAATCCATTGACTAAGTGCAAGTCGGTGGTGATGTGCCTTAACAGATACTGTCAAAGTTATGTGATGGGATATCGATACAAGATTGTTTAGCCAGCGCTTTGGAAGAAGAAGGAATAGGGGGTGGTGCCGTTGATGGTCTGATATGTCTATTTTGTGCTATTCTTACAGGAATTATTTGTTCTTCATTTGTGACATTTATACTGCGAGCTTGTGGGGTAGGTTTTTGTAGACTGGTTGTTTGTTGTGCAAGGGGACGACAACAAAAACATGATTTAATTTTACGAACAAAACATGCCGTAATTAATAAAAATAAGATAGTCTCTATAATTATTAAATATATCGTTGTCGCTGTATGAGACGCAGTTGCGAAGGGCAGTGCATTAGTTCGAGTGATATCTGGGAAAGCATTTACTTTTTTTTTTTTTTTTTGCAATGAAACACAGAAATTATCAATATTTATGAAAAATAATTCATTTACTGTTCTCACTCATATTTATTATGAGGAATTCGTTATCGATATGGAATTACTAGAATTCCAGAAATTGTGTACTAAGGGATATCAGATACGCTCAAGTGCGCACTATACTTAAATGGCTATCTATGAAGATAAAACCTGTCCCTGGCCTCATTAAACTTCACATAAGTGAATTATTATTATTGCGAGCGTAAATTCATACATACTGTATATAAATATGACTTGTGCACTATTTCATTTAAATTATAACAGTAGTGTATACTCTGCAATATACGTATGTATATTGTTGTAGAGAATTTACACTAAATATCTTAATACTTGTTATTCTCTTAATGTTCTAATTTCTCTATTATATAAGTATCTTGCATAATCGTGTTTCACTGTAATCTTCGAATGCAGATGATGTGGTTTTGGAGAAACTGCTTACATGCGAAACTTCTGTCACTTCTGCTAGTTGTTTGTTGTTCGTTTGATGTCACTTTCACGATGACGTCACGCTACTTCGTTCCTTGGCCGCTGTAATAGGAGATGTATGCGTTTTGTTGATATCGCTCTCTTCCAAGTCGAGGAGGCGATTGTTGCAATCTTCATGAAAAGAAACCAGTTTATTCGACGAATGACAGTTTGGCGCGGTTATCACGAAATTCTTTTTTTCTTTTTTTTTTTTTTTGGAAGAGGACAGTTCCTGTATATTTTGATAAGATTTAACAAAATAAATGCATTTAGGTTTTAATTACACATGGATGCTTCGATTGGACTGCTTGTTTTGTAGCGTCGCCTTTCTTCCCCTTTGACTAATCGCGACGATGACGATGAAATGATGGAATGACAACGTTCTTTCCCATTTGACTTTCTGTGGAATTATGTCCCTTTGACTTCTGTCTCTTCGGTTTCTGACTGTTCTGCAGACATTTCGTCGATGTTATCATTTTCTTCTTGTATTTTCTCATTTTCTTCGAAGAAGGGTTTGACTCTTGTTATGGAAAATGTGTCGATTTTATCCTTTCCTCTGCCGTCCTTGTAGCTTATTCGTACGCTGTTGGCATATTCCTTTTCAATAACTGTACCATGTATTTTGAAGTAATTTGCGAAGTGCTTAGGTACATTTCGTTTCGGTACTGTGTCTAAAATTAGCACTTTTTGTCCAGGTTGAAATGCAACATGCCGTGTGTGTTGGTTTGAGTACTTTTTCTGTGTTTTGAATTTCTTCTGGAGATTTTCCTGTGCTTGTTCACGCATCGCTTGCAATATGTCTAGGCGTTCCTTGTTAGAGTGGTGCAATGAATTTGGATCTATTCCTAGCAATGAATCCATCGCATTTTTTGGTTGGTAACCGTACATAAGGTAATGTGGAGAATATCTTGTTCCTGTATGTACTTCTGAATTTATCGCAAACGTTATGGCCGAGAGATACAGATACCACTGTGCAATTTTTTCATTACATACGGTCTCAGACTTTGCTTTAATTTCTGAATATGTCTTTCGGCGAGTCCATCTGTTTCGTGGAAGTCTGTGTTTGCGAATCTGAGTCTGACGTTCAATATTTGACTCAATTGTTCCCTGATTTTTTAAGTGTGCGCTGTAGTGTTGCCCACGAGACGAGACTTTGGCCTGTCTCGTCTCGTGGAAATGCTGTGAAATGCTGTCTCGTCTCGAAAATATTCGTTTGTTCTCGGGACACATGATCAATCTCGTCTCGTCTCGAATTTTTAAAAGCCTGTCCCGTCTCGTCCCGTGGTCAACACTAGTGCGCTGATGCACGATCAAGCGTGATATTGTCTGGCACACCAAACTTTGGCAATCGTTTCGGCGTCAACTGAAGGTATAGATGTTACCATGTACCTGGTCGATTGATCAACGCAGATGAGAACGTAGCGATGTCCATGGTTGGCTGTGGCCTGCAGTGGACCGCACGTGTCGATGACCCACTTCCTGGCTGGATTGGCGATCGGTTCGAACGTCTGAAGGGTGAGCTTCTTTGGTCCGAAATCTCTCTTCGACATCTGGCCTTCGAGGCAACTTTTTGATTTCATGTACACCCATCGTTTTAATCCTGGGAAGTAAAATCTTTTCCTGAAATTTTCATACGTGGAAGATGGTGAAGCATGAGCTGCATTGTATTCACTGCAATGAATCTTCTCGAAAATTTCATATTTTAATTTGTGTGGAATGCACAAGAGAAGTTCCTCTGTCTTGTTGTATCGATGACGTCTGTACAGTTTGTTGTCTTTGATGACCTGTCAAATTTGATGCTTGTCGTAAATATGATATGGAGTGATTATCAGTTATTAAAGTAAAATGGCTGTTTAGCAAATAATATTTAAACGCTTTTACTCCATAGACCACTGCGAGAAATTCTAGTTCAAATATTGATTTCTTCTTCTCTGTGTCGGTCAATCTGCGGCTCGCGAAGGCAACTGGGTGGCGTGAGCTTCCGTCTTCCGAATCTTGCCAAATGCTGGCTGCGAGGCCAACTGTAGACGCATCGGTGATGAGGTAGGTCTTCTTGTTTTGAGAATGCGGTTTGAGAACGGGAGAACTGAGAATTTTATCCTTTGGTTCATCGAACTCTTTCTGGTGCTGCTCTGTCCACGTGAACGGAACGTTCTTTTTCGAAAGTTTATATATGTTATCCGCTAAAAATGAGAATCCGGACACATATTTCCTAATGTAAGAACAAAGTGCTAAGAAGCTCTTCACGTGTTTCTTATTGCTAGGTGTTGGAAAATTCTTGATTGAATTAATGGTTTTGTCGGAAATTTTCATCCCTTTCGCAGAAAGAAGATGTCCCAAAACGATGGTTTCTGAAAAGGCGAACTTACATTTCTTTATTCCAACTGTCATGTTTGCTTTCCTAATTCTATCAAATATTTGTTGAATTAGGGAGAAATTCTCTTCAAAAGTGGAAGTTGCTATGCACAAATCATCCAAATAGGTGGCTACTTGATTGTCGGGAAGACCACTAAATACAATGTCTATTCATAAAACTACTGGATGTCTTCATGCCCATAGGTAAACATTGGTAACGGAATGAACCACAACCTGGAATTGCGAAGCTGGTAACTGGACGTGATTCTTCTGATATTGGAATTTGAAAATAAGCTTGAGCCATGTCCAGTGTAGTGTAAGAAAATTTACCCGCAAGACGTGCTAAAATGTCATTGCAATCTGGAGTGGGATATGAAACATTGTATATTACTTTATTAATTTCTGAAAAGTCTGAAACTAGTCTGTAAGTTCCATTTGGTTTCTTAACTAAGAATATGCGATGACGAAATGGTGAGTTTTCACAAGGTGCAATGATCTGTTGTTCTTGAAGTCTTGTTATTTCATTTTTCATTTTTTTCCTTAAATTTATGGGTATGGAAATTTGCCTATCAAATGGAGGAACACATTCAGCAACATATATGTGTGCTTCCATTGCGTTTGTTTTAGAAAAGCACTCAGGATTCCAATACATGATATCTTCATAATTGTAAATTAGATTTTGAATTTTGAGCTTTTGGTCGTCTGTTAGTTCTGGATTTATATCAATTTGTTTAACTTCATAAAATTTCCTATGTTTAGTGAGTCGTTTCAAGGTTTCCTGCTCTAAATGTTCGTCACCTTGCTCGAATGAATGATGTACTTTATGACCACTATTTGCATTCGCATTGACGTTAGTGTCATAAATTTCAGAAATTATTTGGTTACTTCCTGTTGAACCAATTGGAGTGTTTTTCTGTATTACTAACGGATGATTTTTTGTGTTTGTTAGCAAAATGTGGGGTTCTTCTTCAATAACTAATGCATAAGGTGCTAAAACATCTAATGAGTCCAACAATTCTTTATTCGGTTCAAATGTGTTATATTTAGTCCCAATCTGGATGTTTTCTAGCCGCAGTTTTACATAAGTTGAGGATTTCGGTTTTAATGTTATTTTATGTTGTGCTACAAATGTTGAACTTTGATTTAAATCTAACATTTGAAATATTTGATCAGGAATGGTGTGTACTTTGTTTTCGTCACTGGAAAATTGCCATTTTGGTGAATACCCTAATCTCTGCAATGAGATCGTATTATCTCCTAACGATATATTTGCTTTATGTAGATTTAAAAAATCTGTGCCCAAAATTGCATACTGGAATTTTGTATTAGCTATTCTGAACGGGTGACAGTAACATTTCCCACCGATTCGGAATCGTATGAAGGCAATTTGTCTGACAGTTATGGAATTTCCACTTATTCCTGCTATGGTTGAATTTATGTTTATTCTTTTTGCATTTGTTGGAACCAAGTTGTCATTTATTATACTACAATTTGCACCTATGTCTACAAGTACTTTACAAGGTTTCCTATTCACTGTTGCTTCTAGAAAACTAAGATTATTCTGTTTAATTATGGGAACTATATGCGAACTTTTCCCCTGACGACCGTTTCCACGTTCATAAGGTTTCAATAGTTTAAAGAGGCATTAGGTGATTGTTGTTCCGATGAACCTGTCTGATTGTAATATACTTGTTGATTATATTGCTGGGCTGTATTTGCTGTATTTGCTGGTGTTGTCTCTGGAATGGCCTATAACCTCCTCTATGGTAATTTGAACGTCCCCTGTTCCCACATTGGTAACCATTGTTTGAATTATTTGATGTATAAAAATTGTTACTTCTTTGGGAATGTGAACTATTCCTACCGTTATATCTTTGGCGTGCAGGAAATCTATTATTAGTTCTAGTAGGCTGTGATCTATTTCTCAACGTTTGTGCACTATTCTGAAAATGATTAATTTGGAGTTCATTCATTTTAATTTCCAAATCTTTTAATCGATCTTGTGTTACAAATTTTTTTCTGTTTGCAGTTGACTGTTTATTTCCTGCTGATTATTTGAGCTAGTTTGAGGTTCTTTTATGGGAGGTTGGGTTACTATGTTTTGCAATCCTATTTGATTTGTTGATGCAACTAGACCTTGGGTATATTTAAGCGCCGCTAATTCCTAGCTTCTCTGTACGCTTGCTCTTCCAAAAGGGTTTGTTTTCTTTGCAAGTTGTTGATGAACCGTAGAAGTTCATTCACCGAATTAAAATTCTTGTCGGAAGCTACCTGAAGGTACTGGGTACGTAGTCCCCTCACAATGTAATAAATTACATGCTCTATTGATGCTTGGGGGGAGATATTTCTGGATCAAGGCATGCTTACGCAAGATGTAAGCTTGCGGGGTTTCCTGCATTTGTTGGACTTGTTCCTTTAAGAAATCCTCAACCAGGAGAGGTTGACCAATGTCCCTAAAAGTGTTGGTAATTTCTGTTTTTAACGTTAGATGCTCCTTATTTGCATAATCTGGTTGAGATTTTATTCCCGTTATTAAATCTAAGGCGATTCCAGTGAGGAATGAAGGCAAGAAATCTTTTCTTTTTGCAGGGGTCCAAGTTAATGCATCCGCCATATTTTCAAAAGTTGTGAAAAATTGATCAACTTCTAAGGGTTTTGCCCCTGAAAACTTTTCAGGTTGAATAAAATTTGGTATGTTCAATGCCATGACTTCAGTATTGTTGACAACGGTGGAAGGAATAATGGCAACGCAGTCCGTGGAATATGCAGTGTTGGTGGAAAACTGCTATATGTATCGCGACCTTGCCCTGGTGACTGGACGAGACGGTGTAATCGGAACAGTTTGTTCCGCCAGCTGTTGAATCCTCGTTAAAGATAAGTCTAATTTGTGTTCATTTTTCCTTAGCATTCCTAACCCGCGTTCTGAAGCACATATTTCCTATAAGGAACTCGCACCTACAACTAAAAGTTACAAAAAAGACCGGCGTCTCCAACCATGTTTCCTCCTTCCCTTATTTGATTATTTTATTACTGGGATGTAAGTAAGAAAAGGTACTAGCGAGAGGTTGTGTAACAAGGCTCAGACCATTCTATGTTCGGAGTAACGCCTCCGTCCTCCAGGTACATACCTGCGCTCTATCTTCCTCGATGTTCACTCGCACAAACCAAATCCAAAACTGATCTCGAAATTTCCTTCCGATCTTCTCAGATGGGTTCGGTTGCTTTGCTATACAAATTCCAATACCTGTCGATTCATACCCGTCTGTCAGGCTGGTACCTTTCCACGGATGAGACAAGTAATGGAATTTGTAAGGTCTGCATTCCAAACCGACGAGAACATCCTGTCTCCGTAATGTTTCGTTTTCAAGTACACCTTCTAATTTTTACCTACAAGTCAACAATAAAGCACTTATAAAATTGCAAGTGACGTAAACAAGTGCTGTTTCAAATTTTAAGGCTTTTTTGAGTTCCGATATCTCTTCTGTTTTTGACGATCGTCTTTTCAAAAATCTTACTTTTACAGCACTGATTATTCAACCATCATGTTCAGGTAGTGGCGGCGATTAGTGGGTGCGAGGGGGTAGTTGCCCCCTACTTTTCGCCACTTTTGCCCCCGCACTAGGATAAATCTTATCTACAAAGGGAAATATACTTACTAACACATGCTCTTCTTTTTGCGGATTGAGTGGTTAGAACCATGAATGTGAGCTGTTATTGAATATCTGACGAGAGGGGGTTGCTCACCTAAAGGCATCCATATTCGGATGCTGAAGACTTATGGGAATGTTACAGGGAACATTAGCAAATGCCCCCCCCCCCTTAATCATGGACGTCCGCAGATTTTTCCCACGGAGGGACAAGCAAGGGATTTTTCCATGGGCATATTACACCGATAATAGTGTTGCCCCCTCAAAACTCCACTTGAATTTGAAATTATCGCATTAATGTAAATTACTATGACTGAAATTAAATTATACGAGTGAAATATATACTTTTAGGTTGATATTCGATTTCTAAGGGGGAGGTGTGGCCATCCTTGCCCCCCTTCCAGACGTCCATGTCCCTACATTTTTATACTTTCACCTAGAAATTTAGAGTAGAGGAATCTTATCGCCGTTATTAAACGATATTACACTCTTAAAGAAAATTAAGTATTTTCAAGCCGATTAAAGTTCAAAGCAAATACGAGTGAATGGGGTGCAGTGGTGCAACTACAGGGGGCAACGGGACCCTCCCCAAACCTTGGACGGAAGTCAATTCTAGGGGAGCAAGGGGGGCACAAATTGAGGTAATAGAAAGCAAGACTAGCATAATCTAAGAGTAGCAGGACAAAAGGATACTCAAAATGAAATTAGTTTTCACTTCTTTCTTGCATTATTTCTTTCAGACCGCCAAGAACATCTGCAGGGGAGGCACAGAGGGGCAATTGCCCCCTCGATATCAAATTTTATAAAAATAAAAATACATTTCGTAAAATTTTCTTGCTCGCTTCGCTCGCAATATCTGCTTTTCTCACAGCCTTGTTAAGTTCAGAGCCATAGCAGGAGGCGGCGGAAGTTTGCCCTTGGCGCCGAATGATCTAAATGAAAAATATTGTAATAGAGAATGCCATGGTGCTCCATGAAATTTATTGTGCCATTTTAAATCAATATTGTTTCCAGGTTTCAAAAATGTGGATCTAAAAATTATCTTGCTCGCTTCGCTCGCTTTTTTTCTTTTCTCAAATGCATTGTAAATTACCAGAGAGATGTTATTTTCGTCTTAAATACATCAACACAATTGTTTGCAGATAAAGGAGCGCGGCACATTTCAGAGACAATTTATTTATTTGTTATGGTCTCTATGTTGCTGTATTATACACATACATACACCCATCAATGCAATGAAACTAGAACAGTGAGATAAAAAAAGAGGTTTTTCTTTCCCGACTGAACTTTCAGCAATGCTTTTGCCTCCCTTAATCAGAGGTTCTGTGCACGGCTATGTCAAGGAGAAGAGATGCAGATAGGCATCGATTCCATATACATCCATCACGATAATGCACGACCACACACGTCATAATGTGTCACGAGAGCCGGATGTGGAGGCGGGGGGGGGGGGATTTCTATGCAAGTTCGTATGATTATTGTGTAAGTTATCGGTCACCGTGTCCAGTGACGTACCCTGAGATGAGATTTTAGTGGGCATGTGTGTTCTGTACATAAACGGCCTCTCGACGATGCTTAACCGCTGTACTTACCATATCTATGCCGACGATTTTCAGTTATATTTCTCTTCCCCCCTCCGCAAGAAATACTGCATGCAATAGAAATTGTGAAGAATGCCCTTAAACAAATAAGTACTTGGTCAGCACACCATGGGGGGCCTCCCGATGGCGCAGTGGTAGCGTCATCGCCTTGTAATCAAGGGGTCCCGGATTCGATACCCGGTGGAGGCACAAAGTGGTTCGGATTCCACTTTAAACTGTAGGTCCAGTTCCAAATAGCCTTACTGTGCATAAAGTTGACTTAAAACACCAACTCTGCACACCATGTCTTACATTACACTAAACCCGACTAAAACCCAGTGTATTCTTGTCGGTTCCCGTAGGATTTTGAGCAAAATAGATAAATCTAGCCTCCCTAAACTCAACGTAAATGATACGCATCTGCCCTTCTCCACTACTATTAAGAATCTGGGTGTGATACTCAACCACCATCTCACCTGGGCAGTGCACGTTAACTCAGTATCTAGAAGAGCTTTTGGTGCATTGCATTCACTCTATCGCCTCAAAACTTCCTCCATGAACGCATAAAAATTAATAATTATAATAATAATAATAATGTATAAATTAAAATAATTATATTAAATCAAATTAATACTAATTACAATACATAAATTAATAGTATATTATTATTACACAATTAGGTAAAAAAGACTGTAGCTATAAAACTAGAGATATAACAGCACATATTCATTACGTAGCTTATATTTAGTTAAGATCGGAATAATTTACATAAAAACAAGTGCTCTGGCAATTAAATTAATGTCAAATATATGAATAACTGAATATTTATCGAATAACAAAAATGATGTCACATGTAGTTGGAGAAAAGTAAGTTTCTGATTAAAAAAAGTTCAGAGGAAATTAATAACCATCGATTATGCAACAAATGCTAATATTTTCATTACTTAATTTTTGTACTTGGTAGTCTTTCTGGGGGGTCTGGACCCCTGGACCCCTCCCAAATACGTCCTTCCTGTCCCTCAAAGCCGTATGATCTCAATATAATCCTTGTCTTCCAATAAGTTAAGGAGGAAATTATACAATAAATGCTAAACGGGTATATTTTCATTATTTAATTTTCGTACTTAATAGGTCCTTCAGGGGGGGGGGGTCCAGATTCCCTAAATATGTCCTTCCTGTCCCTCAAAGCCGTATGATCCTAATAAAATCCTTGCCTTCCAATAAGTTCAGAGGAAATTATACAACAACGGCTAAACGAATATATTTTCCATTATTTAATTTTAGTACTTGATCAATCTTTCAGGGGCGGGTCCGCCCTCCCCCCCCCCAAAAGTCCTTGGGTCCAGTGTCACGAACCCTGACTCGAACCATAGACTTCCAAGTCTATCACTAGGCTACCCTCAGAGTCCGTGGGACATATGTTTGCCGGGGCTCACCAGGGATCGCACAGCCACTGCGCTCACCTGACACAGAACTAGGTTCTTGGGCTGTACACTCTTTTCTCATCTGTACTCCCGGCAGAAGAGTACAAGATACAAAGAGAAAAGGGCAATATGGGGGTTCCACCACTTAACTTCTAAGAGTTAAGAATTTAAAGCAATAGGCATTCACCATTACCATTTCCATAGAAATAAGACACTATTTCTATAATTATGACTGTTGGAAGGAGACTTGTATGCATTACCTTCTGAAATCAAGATAAATAAAAGAGAAACACAAAGATAAACTTAATAAACATATATTCTTTGGTTAACTGTTACAATATTAGTTTTTATACAGGCTCTACTGTATTCACTCGCCATGAGTGATGGATTGAATAGTACATATCGATCTACTTGATCGAATCTCCTTTCTTGTGGAGTTTCTCGATGAACATTTAAAGTTACATGGGCTCGTTAGGCCTACTGGTATATAAAAATATACAAAAACACATACATTACCTTTGCAGCTATGTTCTTAGTGAAGTTGGCTTCATAACTCAGGCTTGGAACCTGAGTTCGAACTAAAGACTCTGAATACAATCTTCTCTCTGACTCTGAACAGGACTGATGGGAATTGAACTGAGCTGAGCTGAACTGAACTGTCTGAACTGAACTTTTGAGGCAAAAGCCTACGCTTTTATACAACTACAAAAGGCTTGTCACTGGGTGGGGTCGTTTATTAACGCCATCTACTGACGTATTATTCGTTGAACTCTGACTTATGGTAAATCCTAAGAAATAGCAATTTTCTAAAGAATGAGGAAAGTTCCTATTACCATATATGAAAGGTTAATACGTTTGGCTTTTGGGTTTGGAAGGTGGATGAGGAAATTATGGAAATCAATCATTCTGTTCGACACATGAATGGTGTAACCTTATCAACTCTGCAAACAAACAGGAAGCTCTTTCTTTCTATCTGCGGCTGGGCTGGGATAACCCTTGACAGCGTGTGTTTTCCCTCCGGAAGACAAACAATGCCAATTACCAACCACAATGGGCAGACCTCTGACATATGCGGTAAACTTGTATCCTGTTATGGCTTTGCGCCAAGTTGATAAGCAAGTGTTTTCCTTGTCGAAGCAACTCTTCTAAGCCTCTTAAAAACTTACCATTGCCGGCTGGGCAATGTAAAATATAAAGGAAAGATATGGTTAAAGGGATATGGTAGTCGGAATAAAGTATTGAGTTCGATTCTGATAGGTGACTAAAATTCTGGGTGTGACAATACCCTCCACCTGAGATTGAAATATCTCCTGATGTTTCATTTTCTCGGGGTTTGCGTATTAACGTTTGGTGAAATAAATCTGTTTCGGTGACATTTACAAGGCTTTATGCTGCGATAGCTGCTATATTTGTTCCTGGGGTTTCTTTCAGACTTTCAAACAAATGGGTAATTAATATCATTACTTATGCAGATTGTATTGGAGTAAACTGTCGAAGATATAGCTATTGGTTCAACATTTGGGAAGCTAACTTCACTGGAGCTTACAAATAGAGTGCTGCATAAAAAGTATTAACAGTTATATGTATAACCAAAAAAAAAAAAACAATTGACAAATTATATAGTCAGTCCAACTTATAGATTAGGTTGGAATGATGATTATATATATATATGGAAATATTTTCTATACCCTAATACTTAAAACTTAATATATATATCACTAATGATACTAATGAAATTGAAATTGATTAAAACACTAGATATTAAGTTCTCATTAATAACTCATATTCAGGAATACAACCTGACCAAAAAGCTAAGTGATACTAATTCCATAGCATCATACATGTTTTTCCTTGAATGAAAAGGATCAAAAGGATCTAATGAGATCCTGACACTATTGTCTGTAAGAAGAGCTCTAAGCAGACTAGGCTTAGGCTCCGTTTCTGATACATGAGAATAGGCTATCAATGTAGGGAAGGGTTTTTCTTCCGTACATAACAAAGTAAACGTGTCAAACACACTGAATTCTTTTGTTACAAGAATTTCATGATACTCTTCTATTACTCTGAATATACATTTGAGAACGTGTCGGTATAACAAGTCCTGTTCTCTTAACCTTTTACATTTACTTAAGGCGAAGCATACGAACTCTTTCAAGTTTGTCGTACAAGGTTGACAAATTGGTTCGATTTCTCCGTATCGATAGAAAATGTTTGCTTTATCGTAGGCATATTTAAGGAATTGGTCCAATATGAAAGTTGGATGTTGTATAGTGTATGCTGTGAACAATGTGTGTTCTCTACGATTTTTAGCGTTTCTTACTTGTTTATTTATATGCCACTTGACATATGGATCATTTTCAGCTAGCATGAGCTGTATGAGGACTTGAGGGTCTATGCCGGAAATATTCATGATTTCGTTATCTCTGTTTCTTCAACGAGAAATAACGATCATCTCACTACCTTACCAATTGCATAATTGCACAAAAAAAAAACCTAAAGTAATTAAACTTAATTAAAAAGTATATGACAACATAACATATTGTTTGTTAATAATAGAAAGATAACATATATATATGATATAAGTAGTTGATTAGTATGTAGTTAAGTAATTATACTGAATATATTGGATTACATGAATATGTAAGTATGTATATATATAGATATATCCTTTGACGATTTGCTTGATTATAGTATGTAAGATATTCGTAACATTATTTTTATATAAGTGTGTGTGTAACAATAATGTGTACACTAGTTTCTTTCTTCACAACACAGTTCATCTTTCATTATTGTCTTCACTATAAGTTCACGTATGTCTGTAGTTTCACCTTGATGAATTGTTTGTGTTAGAACGATTAAATCGTAGCACTACACTGCAAATAAACTGTGCAGAGTCCTTGTGAAATTTCACTAGTTACTTAATATTGAGTTCATGCTCCATTCCTATACAAAGGAATATACACACAATATATTAATACATGTATATACTTTCTATTACCTTATAACATAGTATTATGATATTACACTCTGGACAATATAGTGTCTTTAGGATTTACACGCTATGTAACCTATTTGCTTGTTCAACAGTGATATACTCAGGTTCGTTTGAATCTGTTAGATTTACTACCTGTATTGGTTCTTCATAATTTCTGTCGGATTCATAGTGAATGACAGGTGGGGAAGGTACTGGTCTTGAAATATTCATACTTCGTACTCTTATCCTTCCATTATACGACCGTGGTCTCTTACATTCACATGTGTTTATATACACTTTCCATATTATATAAAATATGAGTAAATATGTTTGTATAGTTAGTATTGTTAACCATAACATAATAGATATTTCATATTTTGTACGTTTTAAGTTTATCTGACATCCTTCTTTATGACATAAGTAAGGTATAGTTATGTTCTTGTTAGTCATGTCTATCCATGTCAGTGGGATTAAATGACTTATACTCGCTGTTGTATCTGTAGGTAATATACAAGGGAAAGTACTTCGTATATGAAGTCTTTCATCATACTTAATGTAACATGAACAACCTAAATGTATCAAAGTAACACCATATTGAAATTCTACTTGAAAATTAATTTCAATATCTTTACATACAATGCGTAAAGTACGATTATATTCTTTGTTTCCAACAAAGGCTTGCGTAGAAACATTAAATTTATAGAACTCTAGATCATTGTTATTCGTAGTGCATGTCATATTGCAATAGTTATACATTTCATGCACATTCTTGGTTATAGTAGCTATGATACATCTCTCAAAATTACTCAACAATCCATGTTTCGGGTGAACAAAACATAAAATATCTTTAACAATATCACATTCAGTTGTTAATAATCTCTTAGAATTATCATCATAAGCTATGTTCATATCTTCATCATACACACTACAAACTTCTGTTTGTTTTCTGAAGTATATTGGTTTTACTGAGAAACTACGTAAACGTCTTTGGTTTGAAATGATTGGAACTTTTATGGCAAACAACACTTTGCTTTTTGATATTACACATTCAGCTAAAGGTACATTATAGAATTGTCCTAAATTCGTAACATCTATACTGATAGAATGATTAGTCTTTACAAACTTTTGTTGTACATTTAACAAATCTTGTTGAAGTTTAGCAAATGATATCAATTTTGGATTTATGACTTTTTGTTGACAAGAACTTATTAATAACATCAAATTTTCATTTGTACATACTGATAAGGTTTTAAAATTTAACCATGATAAGGCTGGTGAATCATAAATTTTACTTCTTATAATGTCATAACCTTTTCTATCTACAAAAAGTGTTTTAACATGCACTTTTTCAATTCTAAAATACTGCCAACCATATGTAAGAGGATCAGCGTTAAAGGTATGATTACCAACGCGTGAAATAATATTTTCCCAATCAATTACATGTGGTTGTTGTATTGAAACTGTTATTTCATATATAATAGGCAAAGATGTTTCATAATATATAGGAGAGCTTAACTCTTCTATTTGCAATCCTGAACTTATATAAGTAGGTATTTGTAAAGCTGACAATAATGAAACATTTATAAGAAGTACAAATATAGATAGTCAAGATGAAGATGTTCTATTTAATGTAGCGTATTGTGGTTCCATTGTAGGATTAGCGCTAGTTTCAAAGGATACACAACTAGGCCTCCCTTCAAAATTTGGACTATGAAATTTGATTCTTGTTTCATCAAGACTTGATCTTACATTTGCTCTTCCTAATGCACTATCTCTAAATTCTCGAATTTCTTTACAAGTTGTCATCCATATCAAATAAACTGTAACTATTATGACTAAAAATGCAATTACTACACATATGTAAACAGCAATTTCTTCGATAGTTGTTAATTCACAAGCATGAGCTTCTACTTGACTTACTGGTATAGCACTCATAGGTATAGCTACATTTTGTACTAATCGATTTGTGCGATTTAATTTAAAAATACACCATAGTAATAGAATGCTAATTATTCCATTCCAAAGGTAAAATACTAAATTACCGGTAGTATCGGAAGGTATTAATTCACTTCCTATATCTGTAACCATATTTTCAACTTCATCTAATAATTCTTTTCTATCGGTAACTGATTGATTTTCAGTTGTGGGTTTAATATAGATATGAGGTAGTTTCTGTGTCCAATTATTATCTAAACAATCTTGAAATGATTTAAACTCTAACATTTCTTGTTTTGTCTTCATATCTGTAACTTTTAAGGTAGGTATGTGAGACCAACTGGCGGGGATAACTCTAGATATCTGAAAGTTCGTTTCAGCATTATCTGAACATGGAAAAGTTTGAGGGATGAATACATCATCACTAATCTTAGCAGAACATGTGCAAGGTAAATCTAACTCACTAGCTCCTGGCTGATTACCATGAGTAGGAAATTTACGCTTGTTTCCATTACATTCTACTTCAATTTCATCTAAAGCGTTTGTGATTACATATTTGTCTGGCGATATTTCAGTGATAACTATAGGATTTCCCTGAGTACATTGAAATGTACAAACTTTTGCTAACTCTTCTATAGTAGCCCCCTCTCTAATCTTCTGTGGGCAACCGGTGCCTATTACAGCATCGTGTCCATAGCGTGGTAAGTAACATAATTTATCTGTGTGAGGATTACATGTTGAAAGGAAGGTTCCTGATAACATTCTAACACTCGTACTTGTAGTGGCTGCGTAGCTTGTGGAATGTAATAATATACATGTCGAATTATGCCATCTAAATGGTACTGTCTGAAATCGTTCTAGTAACACTCTTTCTCCTATCCTGATTATAGGGATTTTAACATGAAAAACTACATTTGTATCTGAGAAAATACACTGCGTTATTGGTAAACTATAATATTGACTTAATTTATTCAGTGAAATGGCTAATGTAAAACCTTTCTTAGAAATTTTCTCGACTATGCTCAGTAAATCCTCTCTTAAAGTTGGTGGTCTAATAGAAGTCATGGGCAAAGTATTATGAAAACATGCATTCTGAATTTCTTTATATTCTTGTTCTATTACCTGATTTAACACTATCTTATGGAATAACATGATTCGCATTTGTTCCAATAATCCTTTATACTGCAAATTCTGGGACATATTCTTTAATTCAGCGAAATGAAAGTTCTCTAACGATCGAATTTGTTCAAATTTTCCTTCTACTGCATCAAGTGATTTGTTTATCTGTTTAGCCATATCTTTTAATCCATATCTAATAGTGACTATATCTCTATCAAAATGTTTTAAACTTCTAGTGATCTTTAAAATTGCTTGCTTTAGTTTACGATTTTCTACTTTAGAACTTTGAACTTCTTTGTCTGTTGCTACTGAGCAACACCATCCAAGGAAGTCTCCTAAGAATGGCAGAAGTCCTCTTTTCTTTCAAGTTGATTCATACTCAAAATATTCCTCTGTAGGAAATTCTAAGGATGATTTATTCAAATGTGCAAGAAAAGCTTCTTGTAATTGTCCTATGGCTTCATCTATAAAACAAAATAATGAATCTGTTTCCTCGTGTTCGTTACATAAATGACTTCTTTCTGAGTTTGAAATTTTCCATAAACTAGGTTCTATAATGGGAGGTTTGACTAAGACATTTTCATATACTAGTGGGATCGTGGCTTCATACATGGTTAATCCACTAATGATATTCCAGTATCCTCCTGATACTAAACGTATTGGTGGTAATGGATTTCCATAAACCTGAAAAGAGATAGTTACCAGTATACCGAAGTAGATTTCCAAAAACAATTGGTGAGTCATCTTCTGGCTCGGTTTCCTCGGGATCTATCTGGTTGATTGGTATTTCCAAAAAGGTATTGTGATTTCTGAAACTGGTTAGAAAACTAAAAATACAATTTAGTGGTTATTACAAAGTTAGAAATTTTAGTACATCATGTATGAAATGTAGTTACTCATATTTCAATCTTGAATAGGATGTGGTTCTATAGGTAGGCTAACAAGTCTTAGCTTAGCTATAGTCGGACCAAAGTGGCAACTAAATTTCCACTGATCACCATACATCCATATACTTCATTGTATATAAGCGTCTAATTGATAGGCATTTTGCTTAAGCCATATCTCTCTATCTACTTTATTTGGTCTCAAACTTAAACCAAAACGAATATAATTCGTATAAGATCTTTCAATTGTAGATTTTCCTTGAATCGTAGTAGATGTTACTGAAGGTAAAAAAAACATTTGTTCCATACGGAATGTGTTTATTTTCTCTTGCTACAAAACATTTCTTAAAAGAACCTTTAATAAACTTATGTGTAAGGCTAGCTATTTCTAACATATCCTTTATTTTTAGGGTTTGAGCTGTAGATACCTTTTGGTTTTCTACTACCTTTGAAGTTACGTCATTTCCACTTGTATTTGCATCTTCATTTACCTTTTCAACATTCTCCTTACTTTCTTTATTTTCTAATTGGGTTTGTCTTAGTTCGATTGAACTATGGGCTCTTCCTAAGTCAAAATAATCAGAAAATTCTGAAGATAGTGTACTGATAGACATTGTCGAACATCTCGATGTGACTTCGACAATATCACTTTCTTCTTCAGAAGAAATTGTAATTGTCTCTTTGGAAGAAGGGTCATCACTGTTTATAGTGATAGTCCCTCTCCCTAATGACTTTTCAATGCAGGAAGCGTCCAAAATCTCTATAATAGTATCATGATCTGATATTGTTACTATTTCCTTACTCACAAGCGTCTTTGGGCTAGAAGCTGCTAATGGTAAATCCTTTTCAAACATACTATAAGTAACACTAGAGGGTAAAGTTTCATTAACTGTACTACTGGTGTTAGAAGATTCTAGTGCAGGTTCTAAGTGCTCTAATTCCTGTTGGGCGTACTGTTTCAATAATTGCTCAATGGAAGTATCCCTGATACTTTCAGCCATTTTTCCTCTATACTTATAACTATATTATCACTACTGTTTACTTTGAGGTTGGAATATTCTTCCCTGGGTTGATATACGCAATCAATTTTATAGTATTTGTTTCCCTATCGAAGGCAGATGTGAATAACCATTTACTACCGTATTTCTGGAAATTTTCTAAGACAAACTTCTTTGTATCCCTTGCAACTTTCTGAAGAAAAACATTTATGTCCATATCATGTGTAAGGGCAAATTCTACGTTGGTATCTAAAAATTGTTTCCATTCAAACAATGTCCCTTCTTTAATCATATAATTTCCTCGAAATAGTAAATGTTGTACGTCAAACAGAGAGTATACATTCTTTAGATTCCAAGTCCATAAGTCGGGTCTGGTAAGATCAAAAGCCATCAAAATCTTGTGGGTTCCTTGGTTTGTGTCTGGGGAGGAAGAAAGTATAGCATTACCTGGTATACTTAAGTTCTCCATTTACTTTACTAAAAGGAAAAAGTTTTACTTTTGGGATTCTATCATTATAGTCTCTTATAAACAAACAAATATCATCAACATGGTTTCCAGGTTGGTGCAATACTAAAGTAGGATGTTGTTCAAATAAAACATCATTGACTAAGTCCTTAAAACACTGGACTACATGAATTTCGTCCTCATGTCGTAAGTTCCGTAATTCATAAACATACAATGATTTATGTGGGTCTTCTCCATATTCTTGTATGACCTTTGTGGCTCTAATGAGAGGTTCATAAGGGAAGGTGAAATGTCGTCTTGTCGTATAAATTATTGACTGATGGGTCGGTGGATAACAGAAATATGGTAGAGAAAATCTACCTACATGCGTTACTAACAGACTACACTTATTGTTCCAATATCCATCGGGTATTATGCTTCTCATAGCTTCAATCATATCACTGGGTACGGAATCCATCATTTTTCAAAAACACAAGGTCTTCTATCATAAAACCTTAAGCAAGTTGCATGTTGCTGGACACTTTTATGACAAAATTCTTTACAATGTCTACAAAAATAACTTCTGGGTAGTCTTAAGAAGTATGGTGCTTTAAACAAATATTCCTTTTCTTGTCTTATAACATACTGTCGATAATATCGACAAAGCATGTTAATGCAATATAGTCGATTATATCCGAAATCATGGAATTCGGCTAATTCTTGTCTCTCACAATGAGGACAATGTATCTTACTTCTATCGTGTACAATGGCTAACGGTTGAAGCTTCATTGATTTAACTTTCTTTTCTTCAATGGTCTCGACAAAGTATCTAATTGGTTCGGCGCGGTTTTCTGTACTGTTTGTATAGTTACTAACGGCGGTGGACCGTATGGCGTACACAATTCAAACAATCTTCTTATTAGTACGTAATACACGTCGGCGAAGTTTACAGCGGTGACCTTGGCAAGTATATCATTTAACACATACTCAAATTTGGCTATGCTCTGGTTTGCTAAAACTTGATCTACTGTATACCGTTTCGTATCAAAGAAATAAAGCAAAAATTCTCTATACTTAACCTTTCTATCTTCCAATTCCAATGGAACATGAGGATATTTCTTTATATAATGTAATGACATTTACTCTCAATGACCTGATCTTTTCTTAGCAGGGTTTGGTATGCGTGCAAGTTTTATATGTCCTGTTGAATCGGTGGTAACCTTTAATTTCCAATTCAATCCGTATTTCTTTCTCCACTCTGACAAAGCTGTAACTGTATTTCTCTTAATGTTAAACAATAATCTACTCCACTCTAAATATGGGATTTCTTGAACTCCTCCACTAATCTCGGGATTTATTTGATAACTTGCAAATGGTACATAATATGAACAAAGGCTCTGTGCGAAAAAGACAAGAGCACTTGGTCCTATACTCTTCTTAACTTCAATTAAAGAATAACCAATAAACGTTTCGATTAGAATTTCGTCTATCGTCTCTTGTACTCGTCTTCGGACGGCGTCTGTTATTAATAACACTTCAAAAATATCTAATTTGCTTAACTCTCCTTCGGCTGCAGATTCGGACATTTAATCACAAAACACTTATTTGGTGACACAACTCATAGGGTTTCTTAACTCACCTAACTTCTTATTGCTCTTCGTGAGAAGAAACAGGATGTAGGTCTTAAATTGTCTCAGATGAGATATCAGCTGGGTCAATCTTTAAGTAGAACCTGTTAAAGATAAATCCGGATATAGGCGAAGATATACGTATGATTTGCAATAAATAGCAAATTATATATTTTCGTAGACTAATACGTTTGAATAGAAATAATGAATATTCAGATGATGAATAAAATGATTGTCTTTTAAATGAATGGTCAGTTCATTCAATTGACGAAAGTGTGAGGATGAAAATGAGATATACCATGAAAGATGTACATACAATTCTTCCATTTATGTATCGTATCGTATTAGATCTTTTTCGGATTTCCTTCTATTTCAACGCTAGTTTGCACTTCGTTTAAAGAAGGTGCAAATGTATGCGTGTTAAGGATGAGTTCCTTCCATTTTTGAGTCGTTGTGATTTTAGTCTTTACTGATTTATATTTCAAAAAAACAAATGTAATTACCATTGGTTCGGCGAATAATATCTTTTCAACCGTCTAACGTTGACGTTCATTTCCTTTTGTCCTACTAACTTTCTTACATGGAATACATTATTTCCCATATATCTTACGATTTCCCATGGTCCATTCCATTTTCGTCTTAGCTTTTCTGTTAATCCAATTTTGTGCGCAGGTTGGTATACCAAAACCAAATCTCCTGCAACAAATTGTACGTCATTTACTTTTTCATCATATCTTTTCTTATCATATACCTGTCTCTGTTCATGTCTTTTTCTTGCTATTTGGCGTATGTCTTCCAAATGTTGCGATAGGTGCGTCGTATGCACGGTGGGATCTTGTGTCTTAAGTGATTCTATTCCCATTGTTTCCAAAGGGAATACTGGTTTTCTACCGTATACTAGTTCAAAAGGCGAGTAACCAATTTGATCTACCTTTGAACAGTTGTACGCAAAAACACACAATCTTAAATAATCACTCCAATCCTTTTGATGATGTTCTACGTATTTACTTAGCATTTGGGCTAACGTACCGTTGAATCTCTCGACCTTACCATTCGGTGGTAAGGTGGTAAGCGGTCGTACATACATGTTTCACTTTCATTAATTCCAGTAATTCTTCGGTTACCTTTGCCATATATACAGATCCTCTGTCGGAGAGTATTTCTCGAGGACATCCATGTCTACATATTACGTCTTCTAGAAGAAACTTAGCTACTGTTTTCGCTGTTGTTGTTCTCAGGCAACTTGCTTCTATCCAATTTGTAAGATAACATGTTGCAGTAATAACATATTGAAATCCTTTAGAATTTGGCAATGGTCCTAGTATATCCGTAGATACACGAGCGAATGGTTCTCCAATAGGTATCGGGTGTAATAAACCTTGAGGTTTACCAACATTACGGTTTCTTTGCTGGCAAGTCGGGCATCCTTGGACATATGAAATAATTTCCTTTTTCATATTAGGCCAATAATAACGTTCCGTGATTTTTCCACGAGTTTTACTTATTCCTAAATGGGCTCCGGTGAGAGGAGAATCGTGAGCTTCTCTCAAAATTTCTCCTTTTAATTTTTCTGGTACTACTAACACGTATTGGTCTCCAAACTTTCTGTACAATATGCCATCTTTAATCTCAAAATATCGTACATTTAGTTGATCTGGGTCGGTCTCTTTATCTGCTATTAATTGTGTTACCACTGGATCTTCTCTCTGCATTTGTCTGATATCTTTGATTCCTCTCTCCGTGTTATCTATCTCTTTATGAACCTGGGCAACGGCGACGATGGCTCCTTCTTCTATGATTGCTCTTTCCTCCGCTGAGAATGAAGTAGATGGAATACGGCTAAGACAATCTGGTGCGCAATGCAATTTTCCTGATTTGTGAACAATGTCGTAGCTATATTCTTGCAATCTTATCGCCCATCGAGCTAATCTTCCTACAAGGTCTTTACATCTTTTTAACCAACATAAGGCATGACTGTCTGTCACGACTGTGAACTTTTGATCTATTAAGTACGTTCGGAAGTGTGTGATTCCAAACACTACAGCTAATGCTTCTTTTTCTGCAATAGAGTAATTTCGTTCTGGTCCATTCATGGTCCTACTAGCGTCAGCTATCGGATTTACAATCCTCTTCTTTGATGACGGGTCCTTTGGGTTTGGTCTACTCTGACATAATACTACATCTATACCAGACTCTGAAGCGTCGGTATGCAGTTCTATAGGAATACCTGGTTCAAAATGTCGTAATACAGGAGCATTCATCAAACATTCTTTCAGTTTCTCAAACGATCTTCTTTGCTCTTCTCCAAAAATAAATTCTTGGTCTTTTCTTGTAAGCTTTGTAAGCGGTTGTGCAAGCTGACTGAAATCTTTAACAAATCGTCGGTAATATCCGCACATTCCTAGAAATCTACGAATCTCTGTGACATTCCGAGGTTCAGAAATTTCTCTGATTGCTTGTACTTTCTTGGGGTCGGTTTTAACTCCGTCTCTCCCTATTATGAATCCTAATACTTCTGTTTCAAAGTATCCGAAATGGCATTTAGTTGGTGATAGTCTTAAATTAGCACTTCTTAGTCGTTTTAAAACTTCTGACAAGCGATATACCATTGTTTTCCAGTCTTCTGCGAAGACTATTAAATCATCTAGATAAACTGCAAGGCTATTCCATTTCATAGAAGCAAAAATTTGGTCCATGCATCGCTGATACGCTGCTGGAGCTCTATGTAAACCAAATGGCATTCTTTTCCAATGAAAAAGTCCGTCTCCCGTAATAAACGCGGTTTTTGGGCGATCTTCCTTCTTGATCGGTATTGACCAATATCCTGAACGACAATCTAAAGATGTTATATACTTGATGTTACCCAAAAAGTGTATGATATCATCTATACGTGGTAAAGGATAACAATCCTCCTCTGCAATGGCATTTAATTTTCGATAATCTACGCAAAAACGTATCTCGTTATTCTTCTTAGGTACTAACACTACAGGTGAAGCGTAAGGTGATTTACTAGGTTCTATGACTCCTATGTCAAGCATCTGTTGAACTTCTTGTTTTATAAACTCACGCTGCTTCGGACTCGTCCTATAAGGCGGTTGACTTACAGGAGTTTCCGTCTTCAATGGCAAGGTAAATTCATAAACGTCTGTTTCTCCTAGTTGATCGGCAGTCCATGCTAAACAGTCTTTATAACTTGTCACTAAATCTAGAACTTCTTTCCTTTGAACTGGTGTCAATTCGGGATTGATGTCTAACTCTTTTGCTAGGTCATGTTCATCTTCTTTCCCTGGAGTGGTTCCACTGTGTAACACATCTAAATCCACTGCATAACAAGATTTCACTTGGGGTTGCATTAGCGGTGAAAGACATTCCAATTTTCCTATCACTGTTCCGGATGGGATATTAACACTGGTATAACCCATGTTAATTATTGGCACAGCTTTTAGATCGGAAGGTTTCACTAACATTCGTGGCACTAAACATCTAAACTGATTGTATAGACCATCAGAAGGTTCCAATAAATATTCACAATCACTTTCCTTTGAAGTCGTACATGGATAAGTTACGGCGATCTGCGTATGCTGACGAGATGGAAGAAACGTATTGACCATCACTTTAAACACTTTCTTTTCCTTTCTCCTCTTTCTTTTCTCTTTTCTGGCTTCTAAACTAGTTTCAAAATTTTCATCAAAACCTGAATATTTCAAAGAAGTTATATTTACCTGATCA
Organism: Lepisma saccharinum; assembly: GCF_977018435.1. Lineage (NCBI taxonomy): Eukaryota > Metazoa > Arthropoda > Insecta > Zygentoma > Lepismatidae > Lepisma > Lepisma saccharinum. The sequence continues at coordinate 38,907 of NW_028143606.1, forward strand.
TCTGGTGAAGAAGTCGGATAATTCAAAATCTCTGTAGCTGGTGGCTTTCCAATAGGTGATCCAGCACAACGTGAAGACTCACTAAGTTCAGACTCACTGTGGATTTGCTTTGAGTTACTCGAAACTTTAAGTTCAGTGCTATCTTGCGTTGCTGTTTGCGTACGCACTTGGGTGCGGTCGGCGTTCCTTGAGATAGCTTCTGATTGGTTGACTCGCTCATGTGTTCTGTTGCCAGGAGGGAAACGTGAAGGCGTCATTTGCGCGCGCAACTGGGTGCGGTCGCAAGACTCGACGGTGTTTCCTGAGTGGCTAATTCCTGATCGCTGATGTGGCGTCACTGCGTTGCTACCGGACGTTATCACGTGCTTGCTGCTTAGTGGCGTGATATTTTGGCGTCGTTTTGACATCACGTGGGCATCAAAAGTTGGCGTTAGGACGCTTTGGTTGATAAGAGAAGCGTTGGCTTGCTTTAGCTTCTTGATAACATTAATGAGCCTAGTTAACATTATCTGACTGGGCGTTTCTTTATTTTGAAAGTCACTATCACTCCTCATTAGGGATCCGCACTCCTTATCTACACATGGTGATTCTTGATTAAAACTTATTTCTTGTCTGTCTTTTACTTGGGAATGAAAACTAACAACTTTTATAAGACCAGAGTATGAAGGAATATTGCCATTACTGTCCATTTTTACCAACGGAATTATTCTTTCCATTCGCTGGAATTCTCCTGGGCGTTTTAAGCAGATTTTCTTTGGACTGATCCATTTCACATACTTATTAAAGAAATCACTACCAAGTAATACAGGGGAGAACTTTTCTCCTCTTTTTGGTTCCATTAAAACGAAGTTTATCCACATTTTTAAGCCCTTTGCTCTAAAATATACTCTATGGACTGGATATAAATCTGAATCTGTGTCAAGCAAGGTTCGAATACTCACTAAACCTATCCTTTTACTGTTACTAACAAATTTCTCTGGCAATAATGCAGGATTTATGATACTAATTTCCGATCCTGTATCTAATAAAGCTAATTCCTTTTTTTCCAAATAAATGTACATATAAGTGTGGTCTCGGATAACGGTGAGACTCATATATCACAGACTTTAACGGGTTCTCTATTGGTTGTAGGGGTTTTACATAGTTCACCTGATTTACGAAGCGATCCCCATCTCGCTTCGTCCTTACTCGTTTGGGGTTCGAACGGCATGGGCAAGTGCGTCATTACCCTCCGTCAAACGCGTTTTTCCAAGCAATTCTGACACTAACATCTCGGCTAACATTTCGTTTACCTGATGTTCTACTGGTTTCTGTATTACCTCTTGAACACCTTTTTGATTTCTGAAGAGTGCTTGATTTCCTGTGGGTGTTCGGTTATCGAAGTCGGACCTTCTTCTTTGTGGGCATTCTCTTGCATAATGACCAAAATTTCGACAAGAGAAGCACTGTATGTTACTCTTATCGTGATTTCTATGTTGGTTGAAATTGATACCCCTTTCACTCCGATTATGTTGATTAAAAGTACCTCGGTAATTGTTACCTCTATAATTATTCCCTCTATAATTATTGCCTCTATACTCGTTTCTAGGTGGCGTGGCTACTTCCGCTGTGAAAGTGCGCTTGGGAAAATCATTTCTAGGTGGATTCCTAAATGTCCTACCTGTTCCTCGCTGATACTGGTTACCTTGTCTTTCTGGTCTGGGCCTCAGATTATACCTGGTTTGAAAGAATTTATTCTGTGCTACCTGTTGGTTCTGGGGTCGTTGCATTATTTGATATTGTGGTCGATTCTGTGCTTGATTAGACCCTTGATTTGCCTTAGTAAAAGATGTATGTATTTTTCAAAAGATGAAAGAACGTCTTTCTCTTTTTGTTCAGTTACCTTTTTCTTTGATAACGCACTATTAGTTAACGAAGCCTGCTTTTTAGCTCTTTCCATTAATCGAAGGTTATTTAGCAAATCACTTAACGATTCCGGTCTCATGGGGACTAGTTTCTCAACTTGGTCCTCACTGAGTCCTCTATAAATGTAGTTCATTTTACTTTCAGTGTTCATATGTGGGTCAGCTCTCTGACACAATTTCAACATAGAGTAGTAATACTGCTCTATTGTTTCATCATCACCCTTCTTTCGTGCACTAAGTTCTATTAAAGCGTCGCCTTCTGGATAGACAGGGGAAAAGGCTTCTTCTAATTTTGCTTTTAATTCTGAAAACAAATTTAATGCCTCTAAGGTACTCTTATGCAATTCCCAAAAATCAGATGCGCTGTTCTTTAAATATGCTGGAAGGTACTTTATTTTATCCCTTTCGGACCATCCCAAAATAGTTGCTACCCTCTCATAGGTCTGAATAAACTGTCTGACGTTTTCACCCTTATTTCCTGAAAACGTATCGGGTTGCACGGACGGTACTCGCCCGTGACATGGAGCTGACGTTGTCGTTGTACTAGTGCTTTCTGAATCGGTCGGCATTGTGACTTTTCTTTCTGCTATAGGCTGATTACATTCACTAAGGATACACGGAATTTCTATTTGTCTACGCGATGCAATTCTTTCGCTACGTCGTGTCTCTTTTATTTCTTGATCAGACATCCAAGTATTTCCAAAGTCATAGTTTCAACAATGTCAATCATTACATGCACAAAAGTGTACGCATTTTTTTCACTTTTACTTTTACTACTACTTTTGGTGAGATGCCTTCTCACTTTTGCTACTACTTTTGGTGAGATGCCCGGCGCCTCCACCATTTAATATGTCACGAACCCTGACTCGAACCATAGACTTCCAAGTCTATCACTAGGCTACCCTCAGAGTCCGTGGGACATATGTTTGCCGGGGCTCACCAGGGATAGCACAGCCACTGCGCTCACCTGACACAGAACTAGGTTCTTGGGCTGTACACTCTTTTCTCATCTGTACTCCCGGCAGAAGAGTACAAGATACAAAGAGAAAAGGGCAATATGGGGGTTCCACCACTTAACTTCTAAGAGTTAAGAATTTAAAGCAATAGGCATTCACCATTACCATTTCCATAGAAATAAGACACTATTTCTATAATTATGACTGTTGGAAGGAGACTTGTATGCATTACCTTCTGAAATCAAGATAAATAAAAGAGAAACACAAAGATAAACTTAATAAACATATATTCTTTGGTTAACTGTTACAATATTAGTTTTTATACAGGCTCTACTGTATTCACTCGCCATGAGTGATGGATTGAATAGTACATATCGATCTACTTGATCGAATCTCCTTTCTTGTGGAGTTTCTCGATGAACATTTAAAGTTACATGGGCTCGTTAGGCCTACTGGTATATAAAAATATACAAAAACACATACATTACCTTTGCAGCTATGTTCTTAGTGAAGTTGGCTTCATAACTCAGGCTTGGAACCTGAGTTCGAACTAAAGACTCTGAATACAATCTTCTCTCTGACTCTGAACAGGACTGATGGGAATTGAACTGAGCTGAGCTGAACTGAACTGTCTGAACTGAACTTTTGAGGCAAAAGCCTACGCTTTTATACAACTACAAAAGGCTTGTCACTGGGTGGGGTCGTTTATTAACGCCATCTACTGACGTATTATTCGTTGAACTCTGACTTATGGTAAATCCTAAGAAATAGCAATTTTCTAAAGAATGAGGAAAGTTCCTATTACCATATATGAAAGGTTAATACGTTTGGCTTTTGGGTTTGGAAGGTGGATGAGGAAATTATGGAAATCAATCATTCTGTTCGACACATGAATGGTGTAACCTTATCAACTCTGCAAACAAACAGGAAGCTCTTTCTTTCTATCTGCGGCTGGGCTGGGATAACCCTTGACAGCGTGTGTTTTCCCTCCGGAAGACAAACAATGCCAATTACCAACCACAATGGGCAGACCTCTGACATATGCGGTAAACTTGTATCCTGTTATGGCTTTGCGCCAAGTTGATAAGCAAGTGTTTTCCTTGTCGAAGCAACTCTTCTAAGCCTCTTAAAAACTTACCATTGCCGGCTGGGCAATGTAAAATATAAAGGAAAGATATGGTTAAAGGGATATGGTAGTCGGAATAAAGTATTGAGTTCGATTCTGATAGGTGACTAAAATTCTGGGTGTGACACCAGTCTCTTGCCTTTCCCATTGTTGACTATTGCGACATTGCTGTTTTGGATGTCAATCACGAGCAAGCTAAACGACTGCAGCGAATCCAAAATGCCTGCATTCGTTTCAGAGCATTTGACACCGTACTTTACATAGGTCGAGTGGCTTAAATCAAACGACAAACGTAATTTTCATAAGTTAATTTTACTGTACAAAATCCTCCAAATAAAAGACCCACAATATCTCTATAACCGATTTCAACATCTTTCTGACTTTCACAGCCGAAACACCAGATCGCGCGAAAGGTCTCATTTCTCCATTCCACCCCACAAATCCAACTTTTATGCAAATTCTTTTACTGTTACCTCAGCAAGCCTTTGGAACAAGTTTCCACCTGAAATTCATGTCTCTTCCTCAATTCTGACGTTCAAAAAATTGTTAAAGTTACTCATGTTATATAATGAAAATTAAATGTTTGACTTCCCAAATGAAGTAGTGGGTGCAGAGAATGATAGAAGAACGTAATAGTTAAGATGAATTATCGTCAAAGCATACCGTTTTAGACTGTGTTGAAGTAGGCCTAAGTGCAATGTTATGTATGTGCTTGTACGTCCGTATGTGTACATGTGTGCATGTGTAAGGGTAAGAATATGTAAGTGTGAGTGTGTGTGCCCGTACCTATAGGTTTGTGACGTTCACAAGTCAATCATTTGCACGATTACATTTCGTTCATAAATATTTGAAACTAAAACACGAAGGTGAAGATACAACTTCTATGGGTCTATTCTATTAGTGAAATAACTGAGCAATATGCAGTTCACTATTACCTATATTTCCATTTTTTTCACACACATTACCCCATAATGACTATTGATTCTCGTTGCTATAGCAACGTTAGAATTCCAAATATCTCGTTTATACAGCGTATACAGCAATAAATAACATAAAACAATTAATGTTGTACAAAGTAATTATTATACATTTTTTTGAACCGTTAATATAAAGTGATTTGTATAATATTAAATTAATAATTTCAATAAACATATAATTATATTGTGCGGATTCACAGGACCGTCACAACATTCCCCTCCTCCGGGAAAATGAAAACTACGAAACTTCGAGGAGGAGTTTTCATTTATAAATCAGTCAGATGTGTACCAACATAACTATAACAAAGTTACAAATGGACAATATTATCTGACATTCGACAACAACGTGCACATAAACAGATTTGTGCCTAACAGGTAATAACAAATCAGAACATAATACAACATTCAATTGTACAAAATGATAAACAGAATGGTTTCCTTTTTCCAGTATCTACTCTCATAAATTTAATTCTCAGACAAGAGTTCATTCCTCTTTCCTTCCGAACAGTTAAACACTCGAAGATTTGAAAAGTTCACCTTGTCATAATATTGCTGGTTCATTGTGTAAAGAATTGCATTATTGTCCTTAATTTCCTTGATAAGGAATGGCCCAATATACAAGTTGAATAGAATAAAGTGCATTGAAAAGCCATTATCAATTGTACTATCTTCTAAGTGAGAAGTTATATTATTCTTATCTGCTCGTTGAGCTTTTAACCAAATAGAGAAAGTATCATCTTGTGAATCTTCCAAGATTACTTGATTGATATAAAATATATCATCAAGTGCACAGTACGTAGTACAAGGCGGAAATCTGCTCAACGTATCAGCAATATTATTCGAAACTCCTGGGACATGATATAACGTGAAATCAAAACACTGCAGTTTGAGAGATTGCTCTACAAAGTGTAATAACTTCGGTTGATCCACTGCAATCAATTTGGCAGTCGGAATAATAAATTTTATGCTGCACTATAACTCATAACTGATCAAATTACATTGACTTGCACTGTCAATGGCACATTGTTTGCTAATACCGCAAACTGTTCCTGTGGTCAGAGGTTGATCAGTAATAGGAGTATGTATGCCAGTATCATTTAAAGTCCAAGTAGGTTCTTCTTCGTACCATATCACTACGATATGATTTAAACTGATCCTGCTTTACATTAGTGCCAGCAAACGGGTCCACGTTCATCCGCGACGTTCGGTTAATGTTTCTTGAGGGACAGAAGAAATTAACTGTTTACAAGAAGTTTCTCTTGGATCGAAAAATGGGGTATTTTTATTCAATGGAGTATTTGACACTGTAGTTGCATTACAACTGTATCCCGTTGACAACTGAGACGATGAATATCCACAATTGGCACATACACTGCATGATTGGAATGAGTGGAAATTATTGTTAGAGAACTGAGAGTTAGGACGCAGTGTAAATTGCTGTTGTTCTTGCTCGTTTCTGGCATTGAAACGGTTGCCCATAAATCTACCATTGTTGTTGAAGTACCGACTTTGTGGACTTCTATTTTGCTGGTGATTTTGAGTTCCTGCACCATTGCGTCTGTAACGATTATATGGTCTGTTAGTTACGTTAGGTTTCCCGAAATTTTTTCTATAAAAAATTTTCGTCTTCTGGCTGGAGTTTGATTGTTGGCTTTCAGCACCAGATAAAACATCTGTACGTGAGATCTTGATTCTTTTATTTTCATCGCTAGAAGAAACAAAATGAACACTATCATTAGTTCTTACGTTACGTCTTGAACCTTGATTTCCATTAGGTTCATCATCGTTCACAAACGATGAACTTTTAGCAACACTTTGAACTCTCAGTTTTGCCCTTGCACTATTATTGTCGGTAAAACTTTTAGAATTATTCCCATCATGTCGGAAATTTTTTCACGTACATTATCATGAACATTAAAACTCTTGTTCGATCTTGAATTCACTAAATCCAACCTCTTTAGTAACGCAATTACATCATCCATTTTAACTAATCTAGCAGCTAATATTGTTTGTGCAATAGATGTGGGCAACTGATTGATTAAAATGTCAATAACTTCTGCATCATTCGGACGATCAACTAAATTATAATATGCTTAATGCGTACAAATGGCAAAAACTTCCATACTACTCGTCGATTTAGGATCATATTTACGACTTCTAAGTTCAGATAATTGAGCCTGAGTTAACGAATAAGACGTGTAGTGATTCAGAAATTCGTCAACAAACTGTTTGTACGATGTAAAAGAATCGACATGAGTATTATAACAACCTTCTGCAGGTCCTTGGAAACAATTAGTAATACATTCAAGCCCTTGCATGTCAGGAACTTGAAGTAAGTCTACGTAGGACGATAAAGTTTTAATAAACTTACGTGGGCTTGATTTTTCAGGATCCCCAGAATATTTAGGAAGAACAGTAAGTTCATTCAATCTTACCAACCGTCGAGGTTCTTGAGTAAACGAACGCACACAATTGTCAGCATAATCACATCGATGATTCTGCGGGTTTGATGACTTTTGGTTTACTTGCCTTTTTCTTTCCTGCCCAGAACCATCAGAATATAAAGAACGGGATGATTGACATAACTTGTTAGTATTACTAGCTCTCATGCGATTATTTCTAGAACGTTTGTGTCTTTATGAAGCAATGCGATTGTGTTCGTCATCAGAAACATTACACGCTGAAGAATCAGATGATTTAGGAGAGGTTAGGTTCCGTGCAGGAATACCAGGTTGACAGTTACCATTCACGTGAGAACTGTAAACTTGTACAGGATTACTTGATTCAACATTAGTCGAAATATTAGATGTTAACTTAGTAATCCTTTCCTCACATGCTTCCATGCGCTTCGTTATTTCGTCCTTACTCACAATGACTTCAAGTCTTTGAACTTGCCGAAACAACCCTGAAACATTGTTCTGGCATTCTGTAATCTGATCATTCAATCCAGCAAGTTTATCAGAATTCTCTGTACAAGTAGTGTTGACTTCCTCGATTTTCTCTGTTAGTCCTTGCACTTCTCTTTCCATTTCCTGATGTAATGAACGTGTTGCTAATTTGCAGGACTCGGCAACTTCAGCTAATTCCTTCCGTAACGATGTACTCAATTCGCGGAAGTCAATGTTGAGTAGTTGCTGTGAATTTTGAATTTCTTGTTGAGATTGCCTGATTTTTGTAAACTCAAGCTGTTGAGACTCTTGAGTTTGCCTCAGAGAATCTTGAGTTTCCCTCATTTTTGTAAACTCAAGCTTTTTAGACTCTTGAGTTTGCCTCATAGAATCTTGAGCTTCCCTAATTTTTGTAAACTCAAGCTTTTGAGTTTCCCTAATTTTTGTAAATTCCACCTGTTGTGACTCGCTGATTTTCCATAACTCTGCATTGTAGATCAAACATTTGAAAGGGAACATTACTTTGCCCCATTGACGTCTCTGCCAACACAGAAGGACGAATGTCAATTTCTTGAACATTTTCTTGACATCTTTTCCATTGCACGAAAGCTTCAATACTGAACGGATCATAAGATGGATCACAATCTTTACAGAAATAATTTTCATTTAACTGGTATAACTCCCAATGCTTATCGGACAAACCCAAACATTGTAAATGATACCAATGGCCACAATTTTCACAAGCTACCAACCATGCCTTATCGGGATCTTTGCAGCACTTCACCATATTCATGGCACCATTCTTATTTTGTGATTCATCAGGATCATCACCACAATTGATAGATCTAGCTGTAAGACTTGTTTTGGATCTCAGATTATAAGGATTACTTGATGCGTACATAATAGAAATTTATGTACAAACTAGATTCACGAAAACAATGTGGTAAGTTAACACTTACGCAAAACACATCACTCAAGATCGTGCTGATAACGTTCCACAATACTGGACCACCAATTATACTGTGACGTTCACAAGTCAATCATTTGCACAATTACATTTCGTTCATAAATATTTGAAACTAAAACGCGAAGGTGAAGATACAACTTCTATGGGTCTATTCTATTAGTGAAGTAACTGAGCAATATGCAGTTCACTATTACCTATATTTCCATTTTTTTCACACATTCTTCTTCTTCTTCTTCTTCTTTTTTTGTTCCTGTCAGCATTATCTTGTCGACTTTGGACATCGTTATTGTTTGTTTTTTTTATTTCTTTTAATGATTTCATCTAAAGTTGGCAGTTAGTCTCACAAATTAATCGGAATCACAAATATATAACAATTATTATAAATAATTCACTTTTTTTGTCCATTTTGCTGTTTCTTAAAAATCACTTTATATTTCAAGTCTACATTTTCGAGAATATGCATACAGCATCCATATTAATGAAGGGGATAAATCTGTTAAAATGGATGATAGTGATATTGGAAATGGAATTTTTAAACGTTGAAAACCTTTGTAGAGTATGATTTGTTGATCTGAATAGATTGGACATTCTAGAATTAAATGTTGAGCATCAGGATTATTATTGCCACATTTACAATGGAAAAAAAATAAAACCGTTGTGAAACCAATGCAACAGCCTCGGATGATGGATGGACGTAATGGAATTCGAACCTGGCGATATTTACGGACTAATGATTTATCACTTGCAACATGGAATGTCAGGACTTTGTTAAGACCTGGGAAAATGAATGAAGTGTCAAACGAGATATTAAAATTTAGGTATGATCTGGTTGCACTTCAGGAAATTAGATGGCAGGGACAAGGAAGAATTGATAAGCCAGGGTACACATTATTTTATAGTGGACCAGAGAGGAGGACCGGACAATTCGGTGTAGGCTTTATAATAACCAAAAAGATGACAAAAAGTCTTATGGAATTTGAAGCAATTAATGAAAGGATGTGTAGAATACGGTTGAGAGGAAGATTTAGAAACATAACAATTATAAATGCACATGCGCCTACAGAAGAGAAAGATGAGAACGAGAAAGAAGAGTTCTATGACAATCTGGAACAAGCATGTGGAAAGATCCAAAAGTATGATATGGTAACCGTATTGGGCGATTTTAATGCTCAGATAGGAAAGGACAAGAATCAACAAGGGGTTTCAGGGCGGCATACTCTACATGCAGAAAACAATGAGAATGGGAACCTTCTTTGCCAGTTTGCTGTCAGGAACAACATGATCATAACAAGTACCTGTTTCGAACATAAAAGAATTCACTTGGGAACATGGAAGGCACCTAATGGAACAATAAGCCAGATTGATCATATACTGGTTAATGCACGTCATGCCTCATCAGTTATTGACGTGAGAAGCTGCAGAGGGCCCAATTGTGAGAGCGACCACTACCTGGTAAAATTAGTAATGAGGGAAAAATTGATAGCGGTGCAAAGAAACGAGATGGCCAAGAGAAAGAAGTGGAATATGAAAAAAATGAAAGACGAAGAAGTAATTAGTGAATATGTAAGTAAGGTACAGAGTAAACTGAAGGAGAAAGAGAATAACAGACTTCGAGTGGTTGAGGAGGAATGGGAAATAATAGAAGGAGTGATAAAGGAGGCAGCACAAGAAACTTTTGGAGAAGAGAAAACTAAAAGGAATGAGTGGTTTGATGAAGAGTGCATACAGGTTATAGATGAGAAGAATAAAGCTAGAGAGAGAATGCTACAGAGGGAAACTCGAAGTAATACTGAGAGGTATAAAGAACTAAGAAGGAAAGCACATAGGGTATGCAAGGAAAAGAAGAAAATGATGTATAAAAAGAAGATGCAAGAAATAGAAGAACTAAATCAGCAAAGTGAAATAAGAAAATTCTATAGAGCTATAAATAGAATGAGAATAGGATTTGAGCCAAGAATAGAAGTATGTAAGGATAAGAATGGGAAAGTAATTGTAGAAGAGAATCAGATACTCAATAGATGGGCAGAGCACTTTAAAGAGATTTTGAATAAAGTGGAAGACCAAGAAGAAGAAGAGCAGTATAATAGGAATATACAAAATAGGGATGGTCATGAGGTACAAGTACCTAGTATTAAAGAAGTTGAATTTGTAATGAAGAAAATGAGTAATAATAGAGTTCCAGGCGAGGATGAGGTGATAATTGAACTTATCAAACTTGGTGGTAACGCATTGTTGGCAGCAATACATAGATTGATTGTAATGATATGGGAAAATGAAACAATGCCACATAAATGGAAATCTGGAATAATATGCCCAATTTATAAGAAAGGTGATAAATTGATATGCGGAAATTACAGAGGCATCACACTTCTTAGTGTGGTCTATAAGATCTTGTCAGGATTGATCAGTGAGAGAATAAAATGTTACACAGAAGATATACTGGGAGAGTACCAATGTGGATTTCGCCCTGGCAGAAGCACTACTGATCAGATTTTTATAATTAGACAGATGATGGAAAAGTTTTATGAACATGATGTGGATTTGCATTTTTTATTTGTTGACTTCAGGCAGGCTTTTGACAGTGTTAATCGAAATGAACTGTTTAAGGTACTTGAAGAGTATAATATTCCCATCAAAATAATAAGACTAATAAGAATGACTATGAGTGGTACTAAGGCACGAGTGAAAGTTTGTAGTAAACTGAGTGAAGAGTTTAAATTCAATACAGGAGTGAAACAAGGGGATGGCCTTTCGGCAGTATTATTTAATCTAGCATTGCACAAAGTAATGAATGTAGTTGATCAAAAGGGAACCATATTTGGAAAATCCAGTCAAATATGTGCATATGCAGATGATGTTACAATCATTTCTAGAACAATAACAACACTTAAGCAAATCTATGAGCAAATGGAAAGAGAAGCAATAAAAATAGGGCTCAATGTAAATGAAAAAAAGACAAAGTATATGAGAATGTCTAACTCTGAGAGCAGAAGAGCACCTCAAGATCTGACAATTGGAGATAATAAGTTTGAGGGAGTTCCTTGTTTTAAATATCTGGGGACAATGGTATATAGTGATAATGATATGAGAAAAGTAATAAAGGAAAGAATACAGGCAGGCAATCGTGCATATTTTGCAAATATGCAGTTGTTTAGAAATAGACTGATCGCAAGAAATACAAAGCTTAAAATTTATAAGACACTGGTACGACCAGTTGTCACTTATGGATCAGATAATTGGACTTTGAAACTGTCAGATGAAAATGCCCTCAGAATATTTGAGAGAAGAATATTAAGAAAGATATATGGACCTGTGAGGGAAGATGACGACTGGAGAATAAGATATAATGCAGAGCTAGATGATTTAATAAAAGGCCAAGATATAGTGAGATTTGTCAAAGCCCAGAGAATAAAGTGGTTGGGGCATGTGGAGAGAATGATGGACGATAGGATGCCAAGAAGAATGTTGAAAGAAAAGCTTCACCACGCAAGAAGAAAGGGCAGACCACGACTTCGATGGATAGATGACGTAGCTGCAAACTTGCGGACAATGAAGATTAAAGGATGGAGGAGAAGAATTGATGATAGATTGGAATGGAGGCTGATTGTGGAGGAGGCCAAGGCCCACCAAGGGCTGTAGAGCCAGAAAGAGAGAGAGAGAGACATTTACAATTTTCTTGAGTTTTAATTTTTATTTTTGCTAAATGTGCTGGTGTACGTACGTGTCCTGTTCTTAATCTATTAATAAAAACTATGACTTGCCGTGGGAGTGTATATGAATTGAACCAAGGGACTTTAGATTTAAATTCTGCAATCCATCTATATGTGTTGCCCACAAACTTAAATTGATCTTTGCACCATTCATTCCATTGTTCCATAAGTTTGATTTTTACTCGTGGTAATAAATCAGTATACATTAACCTATTGAAACTTATGAGTTGTAAATCTCTGGCCTGTTTAGCGTATATGTCCACTCTATCATTTCCTACATTAATATCATGTGCTTTGACATAACTGAATTGTATGTCAATGTTTCTTTTGCAAGCAAGTTGAATTTGTTGAATAATTAAAATAATAAGATATGATTGGTGACATAATTTGGGATAGGATGTAGATAATGCTTGAAGAACACTCAGCGAATCTGTAAGGAGAAGAATTTTTTTAAAGTCTTCCGCTATTCCATATTGTAAGGCTTTGTATATGGCGTAACTTTCCGCAGTAAAAATAGATGAATCTATAGGTAATCTAAATTGTTGATAAATGTTTTTCTCTGGGATGTAATAGGCACATCCTACACTATTGTTATTCTTAGAACCATCGGTGTAAATCATTACATGCATTGGCCATTTTTCTCTGTACAATGCATGTAAACCTAGATCTCTGAAGTGGATTGAACATTGAGTATATAATGGAATATCTAGTTGATAGATCAAAGGATGTAAGAGAGTGAAAGTATTAGATCGAAGTTCTGGAAATACGTAATGACAGAATACAAGGAAATATGAGGTGGTATGAGGATTTATTACATCGGCTTCAGCCCATTGTTTTTGTATTTCAAACAATTTATTAAATGGATGAGGATGATTTTCCCATGATTTAAGGAGGAATTTTATTGTTAATTGAATCCGCCTGTGACTCAAAGAAGTCTCTTTACTCTCCATATAAACACTTACATTGGGGCTTGATTGCATAAGACCTAGACAAATTCTCAATGATTTTCTTTGTAATATATCTATTTTGTCGAGTAGATTGGATTTTGCTCCCCCGTAGCTGAAAGCTGCATAGTCGAAAAATGAGCGAAAGCAATTTCTATAAAAGAGAAGTAAAATTTTTGGGTGCCCTCCCCATTTTGTTGTTGTCATGCTACGAATTATGTTTAAAAACTTTTGACCTTTGTTTAATAAATATAAAATGTGTGTATTCCATGTAAAACGTCTATCAAAATGTACACCTAAATATTTGTGAGAATCTGTCACTGGGATGTCAGAAATTTGTAAAATATTATTGGGATAACTATCTGTGCGTTTGTTATTAAAGCAAATGATTTTGGATTTATTTTCACTAAGGGTTAATCCTGCATTATGAAACCATTCTCTAATGGTGTTAATTAATCTCTGTGTTTTAATTATACCTTGGGTTGCATCATCTGTAGTACAGTAAAAACAGAAATCATCTGCGTATTGTACTAACTGGAACGGATAAAGAGGTAAGGAGTGAATTTCATTTGTGTAAATATTAAATAATAAAGGACTTAAAGGTGCACCTTGAGGAATTCCTATGCTAGTGAAACGAGGGTCACTAATTGTTTCTGAGAACCATCCATATATCTTTCTATTGGAATATAGGTTCCATATGATTAACGATAATTGAGGATGAATGAAAAGATTTTCTAATTTGTTACAAAGCATATGTAAATTGATAGAATCATATGCTTTTTCCACATCTATAAAAATACTATAACAGTGTGAACGACTAATTTTGCTATTTTGAATTGCAGTGCTTAGGATAGCTATTGCATCTTGACTGCCATAATTGATTCTAAAGCCAAGTTGAGTAGGATAAAAGAAACGTTGACGTTCTAGTGTCCAGGTAATTCTGATGTATATCGTTCGTTCGAATATTTTTTCCAAAACTGAAATTAACATTATGGGTCTGTAAGATGTAGCACAATGTGGTGATTTATTTGCTTTTAAAACTGGGAGAACTATATAATCTTTCCACTCCCTCGGTACTATACCGGTACGGAATATGTTATTGTAAAAAGATACAAGAATATCTAAACCTGCTTTAGGTAGATATTTTATGGCTTGGTATGGTATTCCATCTAAACCTGGTGCAGTGGGTTTAATTTTATTAATTGTTTTTTAATTCCTCTGTAGAAATGGGAGGGAATTCAAGTGAAAAGTTAGAAATATTTTCCTCTATTTTTTTTATATGGAAGGTGTACTGATGGTGGAGCCAAAAGCATTAAAAATTGGTCTTGCCAACTATTATCTATAGGTTTTCTACGAGGTGGACATGGTATACGTAAGGAATTAAATTTATGCCACACATTTCGGGATGATTCCTGCATGTCTATTGAATTGCAATATTTAATCCACGCTTCACGTTTTGCTTGTAGAAATATTTTTTTTCCTTGTGCTATTGATTTTTTCCATAATATTCGATTTTCAAGGGTAGGATATGAAGCAAAATGATTCTCACTCCTTTTTCGGTTGGCTTTTGCTGTCTCGCACTCCGAAGTCCACCAATGAATTTTTGGAAAAATTAGTCGTGAAAAATTTACTCTTTTTCGTGAACTGAGAATGTCTAAAACTTCTGTGATATATTGGAGTAGTGTATAGTATGAAACCGATTGAGAGGAATTTATTTGTTCTTTAAGTATATAAGAATCTATTAAAATTGTATATGATTCCCATGATATATTATTAATTTTCCAGCGATTTATGGGAAATAAGATATGTTGAATTGGTTGTGAGGATATAAAATGTGAATGAATATAAATGGGATAATGATCACTACCATACATTTCTTCCGCTGTGGTCCACTGAAATTTTGGTAATAATGATTCTGATATTATAGTGAGGTCTATTGATGAGGGATTATTTCCGTTGCGTGGGACGTGGGTGGGCGATCCATCATTTAGAACAATAAATGAGTTGTTTTCTATCCAGTCGGCAATGCTGGACCCAAGTCTGTCTGATGATTGTGAGCCCCAAATGTTATGATGACCATTAAAATTTCCAACAATGATGTATGGGCTAGGGGTATTTTTTGTCAATGCTTCTAAATCTGACGGTTTTATATTCTGAGAATTGTAATTTGATGGGATATAAATATTGATTATTGTTATTTTTTTCCCCTCTATGAAGATTTGGATAGCACGTGCTTCTACTTTATAATCGCGGAAGAGTTTATGGTGTTTGGATATCTGAATTTCCTGATATGATATTGATTCGTGGACATATATGCTAATACCTCGTTCATTTTCAGAATAGGGTGGGCCTAAACAATTATAATGAACAATTTTGTATGTTTCGTACTGTCTACCCTTAGTTTCCTGTAAGCAAAGAATTAAAGGATGACATTCCGTTATTAATTTTATTAAGTCCAATTTTCGTGTAGAAAAGCTAATAATATTCCATTGAATGAGAAACATCTTCTGTTATGTGTATCCTACTTGTTCTGTTTGAAAGTAAGGTTTTGTAACACATTTAATATATTTATGGATAGTTCATTGATATGTTGTAAAAGCTGTTTTTGTTGATGTAACTCTTTGAGTTCAACTAGAGTTGACCATAGGAGTGGTATTGTTTTGAGAAGTGAGGTGTAGACTTCGTGAATATTACCGATAGATGGGGGAGGTTGATCAATGATTTTTGTCGACCATTCAGAATGTCGATTGTTCGTAGAATTAGCAGAAGGGAAGATATTTTCCCCTATCGATGAGGAAGGAGTAATATCAGACTCCGTTGAGGAGCTTTCTGCTTTTGATGTTATGTGATCTGGATTATTGGGAACCATATGTCTCGCCTTGTTATGATATTTTCTTTTGTGCTTTGTAGGTTCATTGTTTTTTTTGTGTGCAATATTAGGTATCTCAACTATGTCTGGATGTGGAATTACTTTTGGGTCCACTGTGTCGTGTTCCAAAGAAAATTGTTGTCTTCCTATATTATTGAAAATGGGCTCCACAGTTGTAATGGTTTTTGTGTTAGTAGATGATTGTTCTTGTGAGCTTTTATTTTTTAAGTCAGTGGGTGGTGATCTGGAATATTGTTGAATAGGTGGAAACTCTTTAAAATTAATTGTGGGCTTCAAAATTTCCTCTATGCTAGGTTGTGGAATATAAGTCCCTTCTATCATTTGTTTAGCTTCACGGTATGATAAATTATTTAGAGCCATACGTTCCTGGATTTGACGCTCTTTGTGCCACATTGGGCAATTTTTATCAAGGGCTGAATGGGACCCCTGGCAATTCGAACACTTGGCAGGGAGATTACATGAATCTCCGTGTTTAATTGCTCCACAGGTAGCGCATTTAGACTGTGAACGACATTGGTTGGCCGTGTGAGCGAATCTGAAACAGTTTCTACATTGAATGACTGTTTTCTGTCGGGGTGTTACTTCATATATGCTGCTATTTATGGCTACTTTTTCTGGGAGATGTCTACCTTGGAATGTCAAACACACTAGTTTAGTATTTCGTAGCTGAAACGATCCATCACTTTTCCAAATCTTTTTCTTCATTCGTTTTGCACTAATGATAAGAATGTATGATTGACTGCCATCCACTATGTCTTCCTCACTGACGTCGAATTCTATACCATATATTAAACCTTCTCGTTGAATTAAGGATTGAGGTATGCGAGCCTTAATAGAAAGATGAGATTGAAATTCTTCGTTTTTAACAAAGTTATTCGCCTCCTGAGCAGTGTTGAAATATACTCTTACCCTATTACGACCACCTTGGTCTATATATTTAACTGGAATTTCTGCTTTTCGAAATTTGTTACCTAGGCTCCCGCCCGCAAGTTTACCAACGTTTCTTCCTGTACCCTCTATCAGAACTATGAAAGGGCCATTACTGTTATAATCGTAGAAGTTCTGAGCCGAGATTCTTGCGTTCGAAGATTTAAGAGAATTATCCATAACTTCTTGATCTTCTTGATGGGTTATTGTCTGAGAAGTCTCTACTTCAATGTAGAATGCGGGTGAAATGTTAGGATTCATGTCATCACCAGTGTTTTCAGAATTGAAAGACGAGGTTGCATGAAGATCATTTAAGTCTTCCATTCTGATTATCAATGATAGGACCTTTACGGCCTATTATGAATATTATTTGACACTTGTATGGATTAGAAGTCACCTGTATCACTTGAATACTTGATCTTTATGTTTAATACACAGTACAATCACAATCACTTCACACCTGCACACTGTGTTGTTTCCAAATTTTTCTTTTCACACACATTACCCCATAATGACTATTGATTCTCGTTGCTATAGCAACGTTAGAATTCCAAATATCTCGTTTATACAGCGTATACAGAAATGAATAACATAAAACAATTAATGTTGTACAAAGTAATTATTATACATTTTTTTTGAACCGTTAATATAAAGTGATTTGTATAATATGAAATTAATAATTTCAATAAACATATAATTATATTGTGCGGATTCACAGGACCGTCACAGGTTAGATTTACATTCTTATATGTATTTTTTCTTTGTATTTTTTATTCGTCTGTAATTTTTATATATTTTTTCTTTCTTTTTCAATATTTCAATATTCCACATTCAAAAATGTTTGTAAACATGGTCAAGTGGAAGAAAAGGCTCCACAGCCTTAACTTCTCCATGTAAAAGAAGACGAAATAAATAAATAACAGCTAATAACGAAAATGGATTAGATATGGACCGGAATAGATTCCCAATAGATTCCGCTTAGACCATCGTTTCTCAACCTATGGGGTGCGACTCTCTGCTGGGTCTAGAGGGGGTGTTTAGTGGGTCGCGAAGTCGGGTTCGAAAATTTATTTACTGTCTTAAAAACCTAAGAGTGAAACTAAGAGAACCACAGTGCGATATCAGCTGTGATCCTGACATTAAAACTAGTTTTGGACATCTTGAAGAAGTGAGTATCCTGATATTTCGGATGAGGCAATTAAGTTACGCATTGTGTTGTACATCTCATATTTGTGTGAAAATGGATTTTCCTCTCTGATTCAAGCGAAAAGCAAATACAGAAATATAATTGGGTGCGCACTCAGATTTAAGACTCAAGTTAACCACCATTGAACCCAACATACCCCAGCTTATGTGGAAAGGCAGCCCCAACCGTCACATTAGGTCGGTGAGTTAAAAAAAATTGTTTTCAATTTTAGTTAGATGTTAAACTAGAGTAAATTAGTTTGTTTTTTAATTGCATATTTACTTTTCTGGAATGAAGTATGTGCAATTTGTTGCAAGCGTAAAAGAGGGTTTCTTAAAGTACTCCATGTAAGCAAAAATATGTTTATAAACTGGGTGCACACCCCTACAAGTAATTCTGCCGGTGCCCATGCTCATGGGTCCCATGAAGTGTAATATCCTTCAAGGTGGGTCCCGGACTGAAAAAGGTTGAGAACCACTGGCTTAGACGCAATAGTTGGTTTCCCAAGACAAATTCAGATCCAATCCCGATTAGCCTTACTGCATAAAGAGGAAGTGAAACAACAAGCAAGATGGATAACGCTGTCACCTTGTCATCAAAGGGGTCTCTGTTTCGATTCCAGCTGAAAAGTCAGTTATGTAACAAATCTTGTTCAATTTCGTCACATCAGGCAACATTGCAAGATATAGTGGCAGATAAACCAACTTACATTGTGGAAAGGCGGACCGAATCTGAGTCTTTGGCATGTTGCTTCAATTATTGAACTTTTGCAAAGAACAAAGTAAATTACACGGGGATAAACCATTATCCCGTAATATTAATGCATAGCACTCTACAGGGCCTCCCCGATGGCGTGGTGGTAACGTCGTCGCTTTGTAATCAAGAGGTTTCGGGCTCGAGGTTTTTTTTTTTTTGTTTGTTTGTTTTTACATTCCACTTTTATGCACAGATAAGTTAATTGGGACTGGACCTAGAGTTTAAAGTCAGATACGAACCACGGTGTGTGTCTAACTCCAGTCCCGATAAACCTATCTCTGCTTATGTATAAAGTGAATTTGAAAGCAAATTTTGTCATGCCACTTTGTGTGTTCAATTGCCCATAACCTCTGTGTTGGGGCTGAAGAAAACCTGGCTGTCCCAGTTTTATCATTGTTATTATACTTTATATACTTATATAAAACCATGGCCAGTCTTTAACTTCAGTCGTTCAGGGACCACACTTTCCTTCAGTATTGTTATGACTTTTCTACCCGTGCAATATTTTGAATTTTTTCAGTATCTTATCTTCGACTACCGCGTGATGAGGAAATATGCTGTTTGTGTGTATAAGTGCACAGATATAAATTTGCTGTAGTCACTTGAAGCAGGCGCATTACAAAAAGGGCGGACATTTACGTAATTCAGGCTTGCAGAGTCTTGGAACACTTGGAAATTATGGAGGGCAATGTCCAGGTAAGTGGTAGCAGTGTTTTGAAAAGTTAGGTTTTAAAAGTAAGTGAGTTGCAGTTTACTTACTCATAAATAGGGTGACCAGACATACTCTTTTTAAGAGTATTATACTCTTTTAGAGGTTCATATACTCTATACTCTTTCAACTTTGCAAAAATCCCCAAATATACTCTTTTCCTTGCTATTTAATTTCATTCATTATTTTACGCGTAAAAATGCCTTAAAATCCACAGAACGGAAAACGTCAAGATATCAACAAACTGAAGTATTTAATCCTTGACTCAAGAATTTCCTATGAACAATTTCAAGTGTCATTTTCATATTCCATCAACAAGCAAAACATATTTCAAATTCATTGGAATTTAATGATAATGATTAGGGCTGAGCCGATACCACTTTGAACCGATACCGATGCCGATACTCTTACCGATTCCCACCGATGCCGATACTTGAAAATTGCAATAATTAAAATTGTTCAAAATATTGATCAATATTGGTGTGTAAATATTCTCCTCCAATATATGCATCAACATACCAAGAAATTTGCTTGAGAATATTCAAGAATTGCATAAGAATATTAAAATAGATATTATGTAGTCACAAAATATAGTTTTTTGTGCAAAATTAGTGAAAAATAAAAAGGAAGTTTTTTTTGCATAATTTCCAGGATAATTAGACTGTCAAGAAGTCGCGAGGGATTTTTGCGGACCCAGTGAAAGAGCAAAATGCATGCGCACTTTCAACCTATAGACTATACTCTATTTGGTCAACAAATATCTGGTCACCCTACTCATAAAGTAACTAAGCTGCAGCTACCGTAAGGTACAGGTGGTATCATCATCACTGCTGAAGTAGGGTGAATTCTCAATGCATTTGCCTGAGTAAATAGCTCTTGGTCGCCGACATGTAAACGCTGCTGACGTCAACTGATTGATGGAAACGTATTGCTACGTGCGATATTGCTTGATCTTTGTACGCGGCCATGACAAAGGATATGCCGCTCTCAAGTAAAGCAAGGTGAAGGAGGATAAAATTTGGCTTTGAACTAGGGTGCTCCAAAAAAACCATGCATCTTTCAGAGAGGGTTCGCCAATATAAGTAGAATAAACCAAATCAATTAAACAATTAAATGGTAATGTCAGTTTGGATTTGGATTCAGAAGCTATATTATTATTAATATTTAGCGGATTGATCCGAAAATACCTTGTCGTTTATGTTGTTTTTTTCTGTTTTCACAAAATCATAGAACAACTGTTTCTAAAGTAGTTACTATTTAGCAACCCTTTATGTGAAACTTCTTCGTTTCACAGATTAAAACTATATTGTGTATACATTTTCTCACATTTATCATGAGAGATAAACATTCATAAATGATTTATGGATGTTTATCTGTAACAATTGTTTTTAAAGAAAATATACGGCATTGAAATAATAGTTATTGAAAACGTACTTTCAATGTGTAATATGGAAATAATCAATTAAAAATAACGTAAACACTCAACGCACAATTTCCTCTTCAGAACTGAAACCGTCGCTACCTTCGAAATCCAAAATTAAATCCTCATCAAGAATTTACACAATGTTATCTGCATCTAAATTGTTCAATGTAATTCGCAAGAACATAAAAAAGGTTCAAGATACTTGGACACGACACACGTCAGCAGTGACGAAAGCAATAAACGCGCGTCACCTAGTGGTTGGAATTTGAAAGAAGTGGTTACAATGTCCACTTCTGTTCACAAAAAGTGGCACACTCGTTTGAGTTGGTCCAGCTTCGTGGCCGGAGGTACAGCCGAAGTAAGTGTTCGGAAAGCAGCAGTGTTGCTTACTATCAATCAATTTAACCATATGCAGGGAAATTTGTGTCTCTCAGACTAAAAGAAAAGGGCTAACGGAAAGATTGCAGCGTAAATATTAATTAACTGGAATTTCCACGTCTACAATGAAGGTAATGTAAATGTGAAATATTCCTGAAATTTATTTGAAAAAGATACGCGTTTTTGACGTTCGTGACTAAGTAGTTATCACAATTCGTTAGAATGCGAGGGCCCCGGGTTCGAATTTGGCCTGATCATGGGTATTCTTTCTCAGTCTCTCCTCATCGTCGCGAGTAACCGAAAATGGAAGAAAAGCAACACTAAATAACGAAAAGGAAAAAAACCGCAATAAAAATAAGCGAGACAGAAATAGTGCTGTTGCAATTCCTGAAACTGATGCAAAAAAAAATGTCTCTGAAATAGTGTTATCCAAGTCCAGGAGAAGGCTTGAAGAATAAATAAACTCCTTCCCCATACACTTTGGCAAACAGAATCGCAAAGGTGGCACTGAATATGCGATGGGAAAAATAATAGAAATACTAAAGCAAGAAGAGTTTATGTTACAGCCAGAGGGTCACATGAGAGGAGGTACCCCCCCCCCCACCCCCGACTATAGAAAAAGTCAATGGTTGTCCTCTCATTTAAATTTAACAGTACATGGATTTTTTGTAAAATAAAAATTGTGGGGCTTTACTTCTTTTACACGTGCACGTTGGTTTCGTAATGGAGCACAAAAATAGAATTGTGACTCTCGTAAAATTCTAACCAAATGAATGAATGCCTCCGTAGATTCCAGAATAATGACTCTTCATTTTGAAATACATGTAAATAGTTTAAAATAATATATTTTGTGCTGTTGGTTAATGTGATTCGTCGTCAAATAGCAGAATTCGCTATATTGACGGAAGTAGAGAACGGTAATCGTCCTCCTCCGTAGTCGAGCGGGTTAAGGCGCTCACTCGTCTTGAGATCGTTCGCTGCGGGACGGCGTAGGTTCGAATCCGGCTCTGGTCGGAACTTATTCGGCCTACGTATAGGGCCGGTGGCAACCCACCATCGTGAGGAAATTAGGAAGCTCCGAGTGAGTGAGCGTAACCCGGTCAAGAAGATGATCACCCGTCACCCCAATACTGGTCTAAGATCTCCACGCGATAATAGGTGACGGAGGAACAGTGTGGGAGGGAGACCAGCAGTCGGTAGGTAAGCCAAGGCCCTTCAAGGTGCTATAGAGCTGTGGGTTATTTTTAGAGAACGGTAATCATTTAGGGATGGAAACACTAACCATCCACAAAAGCACGACTTCCCAACGTCTTCATTAATTTTCATGCACAAGCTTCACTTGTATTTTGTCAGCATATGAACCCTATCTGATGAAGCGTATTGCTTTCAAATTAATGTAATTAGCGAGAAGCGACATCAAAAGTTTCCAACTGGACAGGAAAAGATGCAAGCTTATGGATAAATTACTCTAATAGCTTAGTTTATTTACCATGGCTTGTGGCCACGTCGGTTAATGGCCAGCTTTGTGCTCTGAAATCCTAGGTTCGAATCCCCGTGTCCCAAAAATATTTTTTCTTACCAAATGGGTGCTACATAATGTATTTTATTTTCGTTACACCAGTAAAACCACTGAAATTAAATGAGTAAGTTGTGAGGAACATCAACAGATGTATTTTAAGATGTTCCGTCATTCACGTGTCACTCTCCTAGTTTTGTGACCCACTCGATGAATGCTCGCACCTTAGAATAATTTTCAGATGGGAAAGAAACAAAAGCCTGGTCCAAATTGTAAAGTCAAGACGTGCGCAGATTGTAGATGTTATTATCAGAAACAAACAGAATTAATCATTAACTACAATTATTTACCTAAACATCACTCATATGACACTTAGAATAGAGCTGTAAAATATGTATTTTCGATGATTAGCTGTTTGAGTTATTTCATAGTGCAAGAGTAAGGGTTTGGATCAACCCTCTCTTCTAAATCTCTAATTTTGTAAACGTCAAGGAATATCATTTGATCCGGTTGCAGGAGTTTAAGAATTAAAAAAACAACTTTTAACTAAAATATCGACCAAAATTGCTTTCTAGTAGTGTTTGTATAAAAAGAAAGCACTATATTCGGCGACTATATAATTCATAAACATGATGGAAAGTTTGCCTGTCTCTTTTTTATGTAGGAATGTGGATTATTTGATTTTTATGTTGTTGGAAAATGATTAATTTAATTTATTTTTGTTTGGACAATTAATAGTTCTCCAGCTTAATCGTGAGCTAAATTAGAATTGATAAATTTCGTGACATAAGAAAAAGACTTTCGTATGTTGTGTTGTAAATGGTTACGCGTGTAATAGATTGGCTCTGTGTTCGATAGCAGATGGCAGGCACATAGTGGTTCAGATCCACTTGCAGCTTAATGTCGTCCCGTCCCGAGTATAATTGAAGTGTGAGTGTGACGTATCCACAGACTTTTGACACGTTTTGAAAAACAACACTTTGCCACGTGCCCCTGTGAAAATCAAGAGATATTTGAAATAAATGTATAATTTTTTCTTCTCTAAGTAACTTTCTAAAAGCGCATAAATATAGGTTTCCCGTTAGCACCGTATGTTTTTGCATCTAAATGTTTGCTGTTGAATTGAACGTTGACGGTTTTCGAAATTACATCGATGGCCAAAATAAATAGAAATATCAAAATCTACTTTCGAATCTTGTTACACTTCACTGTTTACCACGTAAATAAAGAGAAGAAAAACATCTGCTCCTGACAGGTTCGAACTCGCGACCCTTGCAGTTTGTTAATTTATACCAAAGCAAAATTAATTGTTTCTGCTTCTCGGTTACAGAGAAGAAACAGCTGGATTGACATGTTCACGTGACTACGTACTGGTTCTAATCTTACTCCAACACGGCGAATACTTGACCTTGGCAGTCTAAAGCAGCTCTCGCGAAAGCCAACAGACAAGAGGAAGCTTTTATGCAGATAGTTCGTAACAAGGAAACAAACATTCCATGGAATGTAACGTCGAATTTACTTAAAACCAATTCATACGATAAGTTACCCCAGACGTTACATGCGTAGTATAATGTGAATAAAACGACATATTTGTCCCTTTCACCTCCCTAAACTGCAATGGTTGTATTGCTATTAATATTAGATTGCAGTCCGGATTGAGCTCTTTTCCTCAAATTGCACCTCGAAAGCAGAAGTATGCAGAAGTATAATAAGTATAATATAAGAATAATAATTCAAACAGCTAATTATCCAAAAAGTGTCATATGAGTGATGTTTAGGTAAATAATTGTAGTTAATGATTAATTCTGTTTGTTTCTGATGATAACATGTATCTACAATCTGCGCATGTCCTGACTTTACAATTTGGACCACGCTTTTTTTCTTTCCTATCTGAAAAATACTCTTAAGATGCGAGCATTCATCGAGTGGGTCACAAAACGAGGAGAGTGACACGTGAATGACGGAACATCTTAAAATACATTTGTTGATGTTCTTCACAACTTACTCATTTAATTTCAGTGGTTTTCTTCTTGAGAATATTAACGGTGTGTTTTATCACACAACAATTTTCAATTTTAGCACTTGTTGTAAATATCGAGGCTTAGCAGCAACTAAGAAATCTCAATTTCAAGTAGTCTCGAGTAACAGTCATGTTCTCTGAACGAGTAATAGCTTCAATACATATTTTGTTATTGGCACGCAAACAATAACAAAGTTTCAGGCTGCAATTGGTGCGACGAGAATAAATTACATTATGTAGACGTGGAAATTCCAGTTAATTAATATTTCGTTATTCGGAGAGACACAAAATTCCCTGCATATGATTAAATTGATTGATAGTAAGCAACACTGCTGCTTTCCGAACACTTACTTCGGCTGTACTTCCGGCCACGAAGCTGGACCAACTCAAACGAGTGTGCCACTTTTTGTGAACAGAAGTGTACAAGAGATGTGGTGCAAATACAGCTCATCTTTCATTCACAATATCAAGTTAACACCGTCACCCGTGTTGTTGGACAGTAGATGTATACGACGGGTTGCTCGTTCGGTAATATTAGTATTAAGTTAACTTATATTTGAAAACCTGTTCAGCACGTGGCCATGGCTTGATAAATGCATGTGTATTTGTTAAGTTTGATGATCTATGATAAGAAAAGCATTGTTATTCCATACATCTGCGTAGTGTCGTAGTTGTGAATTTTTTTAGCTCTATCCTCAGCGATACTTCAGAAACTCAATGTTTCAACAAGCCTACAGAAGTTCTAAGATTAATTTAATTAATAGGCAAAAGATGCAGATAAGGAGAAGCGGAATGAAGAAATCGATGCCGAGAAAAG